>NC_089745.1:29578460-29598460 GCF_040412425.1 Macrobrachium rosenbergii | reverse complement strand
GTGACCGAGATGGCGAAATGTATTTTGGAATATTCAATATGCTTCCAGCCATGGGAAAGTCTTCATTTTACGGAAAAGAATTTTCCCCCTATTTTTATCTATCGCTGCTTTTTTTTTTTTTACATTTCTATGTCAATAAAGCCTATATTTTAAACTGTTTTCCCCTGTCGTTGCATTATTATCGTTGCTTCATTCCGCAGAATAACTACGGTAATTATTGGTTTTTCCCATTTAACCTTTTTGTTTATTTATTCTATCAGAATTCACTGCACAGTTTTTCCCATGCATACGTACATACGTATATCATATATCACATTATTATGCATTTCTCTTTGTCCTTTTTTTTTCACCCATCTCTGCTTTTTTTCTTTTAGTTCTTTTCATCGACATTTTCCTTTCCTCTGTTGGTTCTGCATGTGTCATGCACCAAAACATTGGCGAATGAGACTTCTATTCATCCATTTCTTTGACCTTCTCTGCATATTTTCCTCTCTTTAGATCTGTCTGTCAACTCACAGTCTGTCTGTTCTTTCAGCATACGTACCTGCAAGCCATGAACCAAATAAAACATTTCGTCATCCACCAAGTGCAAAAGTTTCTAAACCAAATAACCGGAAAATACGATTTTTTTTTTTTTATTTCAGGATTTTAAACACCGCGCTTTGACATGTATGTGAACATAACAGTGAAATATTCAACCAAAAGCAATATTTCTTTTAACTTCAATAAAGGTCAAACTGTTCTATAAAAATGGAAAAGGCATTCTCATCTTTAATGAAGTTGTCTGCAAAATGTAGCACATCAGTAAAACAATGAAAGAAAAAATAGCCATGTGTACATGTGTGAGAATAGGACAGTATTAGTGTTAATTGTGAGTACGTGTGCGTGTGTGTGTATATGTGAGAGAGAGACAGCAGAGGGAGCAATATACTGATAAAACTAAATTCTAATTACCTCACGCATTTCCAATGATTGTTTAATTAAGGTTTTTTTCTCTAAGAATAATCAGAAACTACTTACACCCCGTAATTAATTTGACAACTGTGAGAGACACAGAGGAGAGAAAAAATTTAAGGTTAACTATCCTCTGTCTTGATTTGACCCTGCCAATGATTTTAATCACTGATCTCATCGCGTATTAATCACTTATTAATTACGGCTTATAATCAAATTTCATTTTTTCCAAAGGGCTAGGCTCAAACATATGCCAGAGAGAGAGAGAGAGAGAGAGAGAGAGAGAGAGAGAGAGAGAGAGAGAGAGAGATGAGGGGGGGGTGTTAGGGGTAATCGTCCAGTCCTTATTTACCGTTATATGCAATCGTGGCATCCCGCTGCTTCGAAATTAGATTCATTAATTGAATTTATCGACACAAAAGGGAAAACGTTTTTTCCCCTCATTCCTTTAATTAAACAAATTCCCCAGACCGGATGGGTATAAGGGGGTCATTCGTAGCATTTAATCTCTAGCATCTAATTAACTTGCTGTGTACATCTATTTCCTCGATTCTCTCGCTGTTCATCGTGGATTTTGTTTTACTCCCGCATTTCTTGGGAAGAGAAAAGAATACAATAATGATTAAGTATCTACTACAGTCGCAACTGGAAAGGTAATTTCAGCAAGGAGAATGCAAATCGTAAATTGTATGTTAATTGTTTTTACCGAGGTGAGAGTAAAAGTATAAACAAATAATTAATAATGGTGGCGCCAAAGTCTTTAATCTTCTGGGGAATTAAAATCATTTGTTGTAAGTGGTGAAATATATACCTGCAATGGAAATTGTGATTTTCTAAAACAGAAAATCACAATTCCACATAATTAGATAAAAGAGATAAAGGCACCCTGATAGCGTGGAGCTTCATTTGGGAACAATCATTCCTTTCATCCAGTCCTTAGGAACACTTTCCCTTATCCAACGTTCCTTATACACCATGGCCACCCAATGAACCACAATTTCACCACAGTACTGCAGCATTTCCTATAAGCTTTTTTCAACTCCTGGCTCCTTTCCAGTCCATCTAAAAAAAATATACCATTCTGATCTATCTTTTCATGATAACCTTTTTACCCCATTTGTATTAAGCAAACAACGTTTCTCAACAGCTTCAGCCTTCTTCTTTCATTTGTTTTCAACTCTTAAATGCAAGAAGAAGGTTGAAGCTGCTAAGAAAGGTTTTTTGTATAATATAAGTGGAGTAATAGACATGAAGTGGTGAAGAGGTGTGGTATTATTAGAATTTGTGGTAAAGTGGTTATTGTGAAAGATATATCAGAAAGATTTTTAGATGGACTGTTCTTCTGGAGAGAATGGAAGATGATAGGAGCTGAAAAAGAGTTGAAAATTTTCCGGTTTTGTGAAGAATTGGACGGAAGGCTAGAAAGTACTAGAAAGACAGCGTGGAAGAAATACTAGAGCAGACTGTGCTTAATATCTAGAATATAAGAGAGCATGTGACTGGAAAAGACCGAGCGATCAGTGATGTGTGTGTAGGGGGTTACCCTTGTGGATTTGCTAGTATTAGGTTAACGTAAATTTTTCACTTTATTTTTGGCTTTAAGTAAATTTAGATCAGCCTTGTTGCTTTTTAGTTTTAAGTATTGTTCTTAAGGAACACCAGTGCTTTGTAAAAATTAAGTGTAGAGTGATTTTCAAGTATTTGTTGACAGTTTTGACACCTCCTCCCCACTTGTTTACGTTTATTAACTATCGTATTAACGATTGTTCTATTATTTTATTTTTCGAGTGCCATTGGACGCTTGTGGTCAACGTTTGGCCGTGAATGTCGTGGCCCGAGCAGTGCGGGTTTAACTTCTCCCTTGATTATGCAGCTGGCGCCTTTGAAAATTTATTTTGGCATCTTTGAAATTATTTTAGATTTATGTCCTCCTGCGACGTGAGTTTCTTACGCTCTACGTGGCTCGCAGGTACTTCTGTCACCTGCGACGTGTTACCTGTGGTTACCCTGGTGATAAGGATTTTTTCATGGTGCTGATGGCGTCGCTGTTCTCCGCCATCAACAGGAGTTGAATTGTCACTTGGTCAGTTCTGCCAGGATGCCTTTAAAGCTGCTGTTGGGAGCAAATTTGCCCGTGAGGAGGCTTGTAGGGTGCTCATACCCAGGTAGGAGTGATTATCTCCTTTTTGTCGGGCAGGACCGCCTTAGACACTTGCATTTGACCTGGTGTGTGTGACCTCTCTTGGCAGCAGAGGTAGCAGTTGGATCACGGCCTTCATATTGCTTCGTTTTTTTTTCTCCTAATGTGAGATTGTTTTTAAGATATTAGTTCATTTAATATGTTTAGCCATTTTTGTGTTGTGACTCTAGTGTCCACTGACAGTTAAAATTATATTGTGTAAAGATTCAATGGTGTTTAGTTTTGTGGTGATAGGTAGGAAATTAAGTGTTTTCTTGCTATTTGTTCTCTGCCTTCCTTCGCTTACTTTTAGCTTTAGGTTATTTGTTCCAGTCTGGCCAGCAAAAGTATTGGATCCAACCGAGTATTTGTTAATTTCCTTTACTGTGTTAGGGCTTAGCTTTATTAGCTGTAGATAATCCCACGGGATTTGTAAAGGACCGGTATTTGTCCTTTTTTGTAGTCTTTAAGTTATTTTCAAAGACTCAAGGTTGATTGGAACTTGTCATTTCTTTAAGTAATAAATATTGTTAAGTTTTCTCAGGTGTTTATTGTTTCCGCTGATCCTATTGCTCTGAGTTGCCTAACACACTGACTACAATCTAAAGTTTGTATTAAAGACCTGCATCACAACCCAAAAGAGGTTATAACAATCTGGCAACCATGACAGGATTGTACTCAGGGGTACTCAGAGTTTTGGTCGGTGGAACAGCGCTTGGGTAATTTTACAATATTTATTTTTGGTATAGGTTAGTTAAGTATTACCTTTCTCCCTAGATAATTCATTTGTGTAGTCAAGATGTTCACAGTGGTTGGGTATTACGCTGAAGGCAGCAGATACAAAACAGCCATTGTTGGTAGCCATTAAAAGTAATGTTGCTCAAGGGTTAGCTGAGGCTGAGCATTTAGTGAGTGAGAGTGGAGAGGATAGTGATTTTGAAAAGGATGGTAGTGTGTCTGGGGTAGAGTTGGATGATGATAGGTTGAGTGTGAGAGCAGACTTAACATTGTTTGATGATCCTCCAAGGACAGGAACTATTTTTGAGGGCCTTGCAAATTTGCCTAATGTTTCTACTAACCCTTTTGTGGCTCCTGCAAATCCTGCACCAGGTGATTCTCTGGCTCATATCCGTCCTTTGGGGGAGTCCAGTTTATTGTGCAAACAGATCGAGTTAAAGAAGTTGGAGTTTGAGGAGAATGAGAGGGCGAGGCATCACGAGGTAGAGATGGCTAACCTTAATATAGAAATGGCCAGGTTGCAGGGTGCAAATATGGACAGTTCCCCTCGCGGTAATGTCAATGATAAATTTAATCTTTGTAGAGCACTGAAGTTAGTGCCTGTGTCTGATGAAAGAAATGTCTCAGAGTTTTTAAGGCATTTGAACGTGTTGCCACCTGGTTGCCTTGGCCCCCTGAAATGTGGACTGTTTTGATTCAGTGTAGGTTGATGGGCAAGGCAATCTGGGTATATAATGCCTTGGAAGAGCGAATAGCCCAGGATTATCACAAGGTGAAGTCCCTGGTCCTTAAAGCATATGATTTGGTCCCAGAAGCCTATCGCCTTAAATTCAGAAATTTTTACAAACGGCACTCTCAGTCATATGTTGAATTTGCAAGAGTCAAAGAGGAACTGTTTGATGATTGGTTGAAGAGTCGTCAGGTGGTTACTTTCGTGGCGTTGAGGGAATTGATGCTTTTTGAGGAGTTTAAAAAGGCCTGTAGTAAAGAATTGAAGGTATATCTGGAGGAGGTGAAAGCCGTTAAGTTGAGTAAGGTTGCCCAAATTGCCGACGAGTTTGTCTTGGCCAATTGAGCTGGTTCTGGTAATTTTGGGCATAGAGATATGAATTTTCAATCTGCTAGGCCAGGTAATGTTGAGAAGAGGAGAGTAACTTTTGCGCCTTCCCCTGATAAATTTAAGAATAATAATAATAATAATCCAGGAAAAGTCTCGAGTGGGCCAGCCGCTCGTGTCTTCTTCAAAAATAACAAGTTTGGGTCTAACATAGGTAATGATAATAATAATAATAATAATAACAGGAATATTCGAGTTAGGGGTACTTGCTTCTGGTGTAATAAGCCGGATCATTATCAATCTCAATGTAACGCCTGAAGCAGGTACCTCCAAAGAAATGGCAATAATCTTGTGTCTTTAATTTCCCACAGGTCATAGTTAGTCCTCCCAAGGCTGAGAAAAATCCAGTAGTTAGTAGTAGTACTGGTAGGAGTAGTAGTAGTTCGTCCTCCGGTAATAAGGAGTTATGACTCCATTATGATAAATATGTTTGGCCAGGTAAATTGATATCTAATTCGGAGACTGTTCAAGTGAGGTTTTTGAGAGACACAGGTTCAGCTTTGTCTCTGGTTTTGAAGGAAACCTTGAAGGGTTTGGTTGAATATTCAGGGAATTCTGTTGTTCTGGGAGGGTTAACAAACACGGTTGTTTCGGCTCCGTTCGTGGAAGTCAGGTTGTCATTCCCTGGATACAATAAAGTAACCGAGTTGGAGGTCATTGAAAGTCTTCCTATCCCTGGTATTGATGGTATTTTAGGCAATGATATGCTGAACAGTAAGGGACAGGAGTTATTCCCAATATTGTCTGTGTGTGCTTGCCCCATGGCTGTAACAACCCATGCCACAGCCAAGGCTGCAGACCTAATCAATAATAATGATGAATTAATGTTAAGTAGTTTAGAAGTAGACTTAGAGAGGTCCGGGTCTATAGATATGATGATATTGATAATGTTTTGAAACCCAACTGGGACAGGTTGTCTTTTATTGAAGCACAGAAAAAGGAATTTAATTTTGATTTAGGTGACACCACAGATCTGACTAAACCTAGGTTTTGTATAATGGATGGTTTATTGTACTGAATTAGTCAGCCCCCTACTGATGATCTGAGTAGGACGTCTTGTGTTGCACAAATTGTCGTCCCATCTCAGTTTCATAGATCTGTTTTGAGTCTTGCTCATGATAATTCTTTTTCAGGCCATTTTGGGGTGTGGAAAACTTTTCAAAAGTTGGCAAAATGTTTTTGGTGGCCTGGATTAAAACCATCTGTGAAGCAGTTTGTAAAGGAATGTGAGGCATGTCAAGTTATGGGAAAACCTAATCAAAATATCCCTAAACCCCCTTTAAACCCTATCCCTGCAACCGGCGAGCCATTTGCAGAGTTAGTTATTGATGTGGTGGGACCGTTGCCTAAAACTAAGTCTGGTTTCACGTATCTTTCAACCATTATGGATAGGGCTTCTAGGTTTCCCGAGGCATTCCCTATGAAACAAGTAACATCTAACATAGTTTTTGAAAAACTAATAGAATTCTTTTCTTGGTATGGTCTCCCTCGTATAATTCAGACTGATTGTGGTACGAATTTCACAAGTAAGGTATTTAGGGGTAAGTGTGCTGAACTGGCCACTCAGCACATTACCAGCGTACATTATCATCCAGAGAGCCAGGGTGTGGTGGAAAGGTTTCACCAGACTCTTAAATCTATAATGAAGAAACATTGTTATGAACAGGGTGATGAATGGGATAAAGTGCTTCCCTTTGCTCTCTTTGAGCTTAGGAATCACCCGAATGCCTCCACTGGTGTAGCTCCCTTCGAACTGGTATTTGGGCATAAGGTACGTGGTCCATTGGAAATTTTCAGTCAGATGCTCGAGTCTGGTCGAAGGGGAGATGTGAAAATAGGGGAATTTGTGGAGGATTTCAGAAAAAGGTTGTCTGGTGCTTGGAAGTTTGCCCAGGAGAATTTGAGTTCTTCTCAGGCCGTTATAAAATCAAATTTTGATAGAAAAGCTAAAGCATGATCGTTTGAGCCCGGGGAGTTGGTTTTGGTTTTGAGTATGGACCCGTACAATTTTCTTGAACCAAGGTATAAGGGCCCGTGGAAAGTATTGAAGAAATTATCTGATGTAAACTATGAGATAGAGGCTCTGGGAACAAGTCGTAAGTGCAAAATATTTCATATTAATAGATTAAAACCATATCATTTTAAGAGTCTTGATCCTCTAGCAACTGTGTATGAGCCTGTGTCCGTAGTTATGGCATTATCTTCTGAAGATTCAGATGACTTAATGTGTCAGGTACCTTCAGATGCTCTTTTTGACAATGTACAAAATTTAGAAGTTTTGCAGGAAGGTTTAGAACATTTGGATGTTAGTCAAAAAAAGGATGTAGTTAATTTAATTTATTTCTTTTCAGATTTATTTCAGGATTCCCCTGGTTGAACTAATTTCATCCAGCATGATGTGGATGTGGGAAGTGCTTCCCTGTAAAAAGGGATATAGTCGATAAGGAGATTAAGTATATGTTGGAGCACGACCTCATTTAATCTCCATTTAGCCCATGGAGCTCCCCTATAGTTCTCGTTAAAAAGCCTGACGGGAAGTTCCGTATGTGTGTGGACTACCGGAAGGTGAATGCTCACACTAAAAATGACTCTTTTCCTTTGCCTCGTACAGATGATTGTCTTGATCAGATAGGGTCTGCCAAGTATATTATTAAATTGGATCTATTGAAGGGTTATTGGCAGGTTCCTTTATCTGATCGAGCTTGTGAAATCTCTGTTTTTGTTACTTCCTTTGGTCTGTACAAGTGTAAAGTGATGCCCTTTGGAATGAAGAATGTTGCATGCACTTTTCAAAGGCTTATGAATCGGGTCATTTGTGGTCTGGAAGGTACTGAAATTTACATAGATGATTTAATAGTTTATAGTAATGACTGGTATACGCATATGGTACAGTTGTGAAAAGTTTTTGAGGCTCTTAGAACCGCTGGTCTTGTTGTAAATCTGGCTAAATGTGAGTTCAGTAAAGCCAAGGTGTGTTATTTGGGTCACATGGTTGGTTTGGGTCAGGTGGCTCCTAAGCAAGCCAATCTCGAGGCCATTATTAATCTAAAGAGGCCGTGCAATGTCAGAGAGGTGAGAAGAATTCTGGGAATGACAGGTTATTATCGCCGATTTGTGCAAAACTTCTCAGGCCTTGCTCAGCCCTTGTGCAAAACTTCTCAGACCTTGCTCAGCCTCTTACAAAGTTACTCGAAAACTGGCAGAAATTTTTGTGGTCTCCTCAATGTGAGGAAGCTTTTAATAAGCTTAAATTAGTATTAATGTCTTACCCTATTTTCAGAAACCATTTATTATTGCCGTGGATGCCAGTGATGTAGGTATTGGTGGTGTCCTCTTTCAAAGGAATGAGGAAGGAGAAGTTCATCCCTTATCTTACTTCAGCCGTAAGTTATTGGCGGCAGAAAGGAGGTATTCCACCATAGAGAAAGAAGCCTTTGCTTTGGTCTGCACTCTTTTACATTTTAAACCTTATGCAACCAATATTTCTTTTCCCATAGAGATTTGGATTGATCATAACTCGCTGGTTTTCATAGAGTATGAAAGGAGCCAACCAGACGATTTTACGTTGGACTCTTCAGCTACAGGAATTCACACTGGTGATAAAGCATGTGAAGGGAACTGAAAATAAAATTCCTGATGCTCTTTCTACAATATAAGGTTGTTCATGTCTGGCCTCCCTCGTACCTTGCCCTGGTCGCTTCTCCAATGGGTTTGCATAAAGACTTGGTTTGTGAACGGTAGTTTAAAAAGGAGTGTGAATGGTATGAATGTATACTTTGTTTAAAATTTGTGGTATTTATTCTTTGGTATTCTTAGCAAGGTTTCGGAGTTTTAGTAACTTTTGGTGACTTATCTTGAATCGGAGACACTGTTATTTTGTGTACCATATGAAGTTTGGTTTGTTAGTTCCTAGGCTTTCTTAGTGAGGCATTTAGGAATTTTATCAATTTGTTTTATTTTGACCCAAAGTATAACCTGTAGTGACCTAAATACAGGCAATTACAACAGGCAGGCCAATATGGTAGGGTCTGTTATGAGTAAATTCAGTGTTATTGGCTGAATTGGAGACATTCAGTGTCTCTGGTGATAACTATCTTGTGTAGTAGTTTCAGTTCTGGTAATTATATTAATTCCCATTTTATTAAAAGTTTCAGGTCTTTTATTTTATTTTGTCCTGTTCATGAACCTATAGTTTATTTTCGTTTGTGTTTAATATTTTTCATTTCCAGGATTTTTGTTTTTGTATGGTCTAAAAAAATATTTTTCTTTAGAATAAATTTTTTATTTTGGGGAGGAAGGTATTAGGTTAACGTAAATTTTTCCCTTTACTTTTGGCTTTAAGTAAATTTAGATAAGCCTTGTTTCTTTTTAGTTTTAAGTACTGTTCTTAAGGAATGCCAGTGCTTTGTAAAAATTAAGTGTAGAGTGATTTTCAAGTATTTGTTACAGCTTTGACGCCTCCTCCCCGCTTGTTTACGTTTATTAACTATCGTATTAACAATTGTTCTTTTTATTTTTTGAGTGCCATTGGACGCTTGTGGTCAATGTTTGGTCGTAAATGTTGTGGCCCGAGCAGTGCGGGTTTAACTTCTTCATTGATTATTCAGCTGGCGCCTTTGAAAATTTCTCTTGGCATCTTTGAAATTATTTTGGATTTACGTCTTCCTTTGTGGGTGCTCTCCTGTCACCTGCGACGTGAGTTTCTTATGCTCCACATGGCTCACAGGTACTTCTGTCGCCTGCAACATGTCACCTGTGGTTACCCTGGTGATAAGGATTTTTTCAGGGTGTTGATGGCGTCACTGTTCTCCGTCATCAACAGGAGTTGAATTGCCACTTAGTCACTTCTGCCAGGACGCCTTTAAAGCTGCTGTTGGGAGCAAGGTGCCCGTAGGGTGACCATACCCAGGTAGGAGTGATTATCTCTTTTTTGTCGGAAAGGACCGCCTCAGACACTTGCATTTGACCTAGTGTGTGTGACCTCTCTTCACAACAGAGGTAGCAGTTGGATCACGGCCTTCATATTGCTTCGTTTTTTTTTTTCTCCTAATGTGAGATTATTGTTAAAATATTAGTTTATTTAATATGTTTAGCCATTTTTGTGTTGTGACTCCAGTGTCCACTGACAGTCAAAATTATATTGTGTAAAGATTCATCAGTGTTTAGTTTTGTGGTGATAGGTAGAAGATTAAGTGTTTTCTTGCTATTTACCTTTAGGTTATTGTGTTCTGGTCTGGCCAGCAAAAGTGTTGATCCAACCGAGTATTTGTTAATTTTCTTTACTGTGTTAGGGCTTAGCTTTATTAGCTTTAGATAATCCCACGGGATTTGTAAAGGACCGGTACTTGTCCTTTTTTGTAGTCTTTAAGTTATTTTCAAAGACTCAAGGTTGATTTGAACATGTCATTTCTATAAGTAATAAGTATTGTTAAGTTTTCTCAGGTATTTATTATTTCCGCTGATCCTATTGCTCTGAGTTACCTAATACACTGACTACAATCTAAAGTGTGTATTAAAGACCTGCACCAACCCAAAAGAGGTTGTAACAACTAGATAAAAGATGACTTTAGTAGTGACTTCTAGCTTTGTTTCAACACACACATACACATACGTACATACATACATACATACATATATATATATATATATATATATATATATATATATATATATATATATATATATATATATATATATATATGTATATATATATATATATATATATATATATATATATATATATATATATATATATATATATATATATACACAATTGTTCTGTGCATTAGTATATGTATTTCTTGGATGTATAACTAATAAAAACTATTAGATACCATCCAGTTTGAATAGGTCCTTTTAGTATATATATATATATATATATATATATATATATATATATATATATATATATATATATATATATATATATATATATATATATATATATATATATATATATATATATATATATATATATATATATATATATATATATATATATATATATATATATATATATGTATGTATGTGTGTGTGTGCGCACGTGCTTGTGTGTATCAAACAGTAGTAGTTTTACCAGTCAAGTAATATTATCAAACACAGGATACCTATGACAAAGATGAGATTACACACATAATACAGGTGAAACTAGTGACTTTTGCAGATAAGGGTTACCAACACCTTTTCATTCAAAGCATAAGACACTAACTAAATTAGAAATAAAAACTGTAATATGTGCATCTATAAGGACATTAATCTGAGCAACAGTGAGTTGATTATAAGTTTGTTAATAATTTAAAGCTACAAAAGAAAAGTTACCCAAAACCCAAAATCAAATATCATATTTGGAAGTTACAACACAGTTCTCTCTTTAAACATTATATCTAAAGATTAGTAATATGGTAGTAATATAATTGCAAACTGTATAACATCGTGAAATTCAATGTAGGAACCAGCCATACCTGCTAAACAACTAATGTTAAGTTACGGCTGCTGTTCACAGCAAATCCTTCAGCAGAGCCTTAAGAATTCAAGGTTAACTCTTGAAAATCAGAGGATAAGTAACATTACACTTTTCGACCAATGCTCTGGTGGCCACACATGGGTTCAGCCAGCAATGTCATGGAGCACCCTCTTGGCCATGTCTTTGTCACTGGTGTCCCGTAAACCACTTGGTCTGAGAAACTACTTCTACTTCCACACTCTTTATCAAAAGTGGATCAAATCTTGATATAGGCTGCTCTATGAGCAAGAGCCCATGCTGAATAAAGCCAGTTCAGTCATACACAACAACAATGATAAACTTGTGTAAGACTTGCCTTTACAATGGTGATCCTTTGGAGCAACCTAGTAAATGACATGGCTCTCAGCTAAGCTGCACATAACAACAGCCAGCTAAAAATGAACTAATTACGGTACTTAGCTCTGGCTTGCTTTCCCTTAAAAGCACTTAGTTCTTCTCTAATTGGTAGATAAAGGCAATACACAACACTAAACCCCTAGTGCCTAATGGACTAAATATGGTCATGCCTATTGAAACATAGCCACTAACAATTTAACAATCTAAATACAATGCTCAGATCCTTGCTAACTCTCCCTGAGACCTTTAAACAGATTATTTCTACAGCATGGTAGATTTAACAACCCCTGGTGATCAACAGGCTGAATACTGATGAACCTACTGCTTAGAAATAATCTTGTAAAGACTGAAAACACACAAAATGTCTTCAGATGAAAGTGCAAACGTAAATGCCACAAATTTCTATTCTTGATGACTGAACTATCTGTCTAGTTCCAAAGAGTAAAGATTAACCTCTTTCTCCAAAACATATTGAGTTCAATAAAACAAACAGACAGACCAGGAACTTGGGGTGATACTAGAAACTCTCTTCCAAAGTACCACAGACTGCTGGATCTGCAGAGGTAAAGGAACTCTACCAGTTATTAGTCAATGTATTCTTGCCAATGTCCATCCATGCCAGACAAGCTCTCAATCTCCTTACCATGTCAGCGGTGGACACATCATCACTGGCTGGGCAATTTTGAGTCCCCCCTCACAATTACCAGAGCTTGACATGGATGGCAAGCCACGGATGGTCGACCTCGCCAAGGAGATTTGGCTTTGCTGTCTCCCCACCAGCTACTGTGCTGCCCTTTCAAACGCCAAAGGTTTTCTCATGGCAGACCTACTAAAAAAGTAGGAGGCCTTCAATAGTGAGTTGCTGGAGGCCTCCATGGCCTTGTAACACAATGTCAAAGGCATCTGTGAGATCAAGAACCACCACGATACAATAATGAACAGATAAGTGCCATAAAAAGATGGCCATACAAGCCATGGTGGCAGGGCTACCCATACTATGTAGCTATCATCACAAATTCTACAAAGTGGCCAGAAACTGTATCACATTGCAGCTGGAGAGAAAACCCAGCAAGACAACTAGCCAGATAAGTAATGTTGGCCTCCATGACACCTCTAGCTGCCCTCTCTGCCAGATTCTACATCTCCAACAGTCCTTCCAGCAGGAAATTCATAGTAGACATGGGTGCCTTCAGGTCCATGATACCAGCATAAAAAACACAGCACAAACAATTGCCTAATACAGCTGTAACTAATGGCCACCAATGGCAACCCCCCCTAGCATCGTACAGCCACTGAAACATTGTCCTCCACATGTAGGGAAGAAAGTACAAATGGGATCTCAGCACCACTAATGCCCATGACTCTACTCGATACCAATTTTCTCAGGCAATACAGGCTGCTAGTAAATGTTACCCACTGCCACCTAATGACACAATTCTCCACTGGGTCCAAGCAACGACCCATATTTTGTAAATACAATGCATCAATGTAAACCACCTCCTACAGGAGTTTCCCCGCTGTTTTTTAGTTAGAACTTTGTCAAACTCCCAGTATACCCACAATACACAGCATCTTCCATTGTGTCAAAACAAGTGCACTCCAAGTTCTGCCAACTGCCACTGGGAAAACAAAATGCTGTCATAAAGGACCTCGAAGAGATGGAGTGGATGGGTTTTTATCAGAAGACCTCCAGCTCATGGGACTCACCACTCCATAAGTTCAGGAAACCTGCCGGATCAAGGCAACCCAGTGGAGACCAAAAAGAATTCAACCTTCAAAGAGAACTGAGCTGTTACCCACATCTCAAATTTGCAAATAGCAGCCTAATCATCATTCCTTATAAATGAGTCATTACAGCCCCTTTTGTCAAATTCCTGGATTATCACACACACACACACACACACACACACACACACACACACACATATATATATATATATATATATATATATATATATATATATATATATACATATATATATATATATATATATATACATATACATATATATACACATATATATACACACACACACACACACACACACACACATATATATATATATATATATATATATATATATATATATATATATATATATGGCATTGAAGTGTGGATGTTCAATGAAAGTGACAGAAAAAAGGTTGAATTGGTTGAGGTAAGCTGTTTGCATAGTATGTGATGTGACATAAGAGGAATTTATAGGTTATGAAACGTGGAAGATACAATGGTATAAATGCTAACGTAGGTGAGATGATAAGCCGGCGTATTTTGAGATGGTAAGAAGTAAACAATGGACGACGATAGGTTACCGAAAAAGTCTATAATTCAGAAGTATTGGCGGGGATGAAGGTAAGACTAGAAGAGGGTGGATAGTGTGTGTGAAAGAAGTATTGAAGAGGAGGTCCTTAATATTACGGAAGCGCCAGAGGCCATGCAAGATTAGGGTGAGGGGCACAGCATGTGTAGGAGTATTTGACAAGCCGCTGTATAATCCTCTAGGTCGGTGTATGAAGCGGCTAATGTTCTTGAAGTTTTTTATTGGACAAGGGTTTCAGCATTACAGAATAACAAGTTCATAACTATTAAATGAAAATGATTGTTAAGAAGGAATAGCATTTGACTACTAAAGTCATATTTGCAAACATAAGAATTATTAAATAATGGTTCCTGTGGCCAAAAATATTAAACGTTTAAGGAAAAACAATAGCTATGTGAAAATTTTGAGCTATTTCATTACATTATGCACCATATTTACTTATATTTTGTTGCAATAGATAATGCTAGGCAAACAACTGACGTGCCATTTATATAGATAAATTTTTTTTTAAATATTAATTCTTTTTAGGTTTGCAAATACTAGATAATTTGCACTCTAATTACGTGGAAAGTCCTGTTGCATTTCTATATTAAGGGCATTATCGATATTTATTTATTTTATGTATATTTGTTTATCTATCCATTTAATTATCGGATGTTAAGATTTGCTGTTAAAAGCCAAATTTTACAGAAACAAGTAGAGCTTTCCCTCTTCGTTTAATTTTATGACTTAGCAGTATGTCCATCTCCCTCTCTCCACTATTGCCTGTCATGTGCAAAAGGTTCCTATTGGCATTTGTTTTAGAGAAAAATGAAAAATTTATTGTAATCAGTACTTGAATCCCAAGAAAAATATTTGCTTTTGTTTTTTGTGAATTCGCACTCATCTTGAGGGATAGTTTGAGGCATAATTCATTCAGTTGTAAATCTCATTTAATCAAGATGGTCATCTGCTCACAAGAGTTTTGCTTTAATGGTAAAATGACCTCATTTCATTGTGTTAGCATTTAAATCATCCTTATTTATAAATCGTTTCCATTTTTCTGTTTCAGGGAGCTTATTGCCCCTGACCTCTGTTTAGTACCTTATACCTAGGAGACCATCTAAGTAGGGGAACCAGTGATACAGAGGATTGCAGAGCATAAGATTGGAGGGAACGAAACAGTCAGTCATTAATAGAAATTGTTATCATTGCTTAAGGAAGAGGAATCATCTCACTGAGCTTTGATATCAGTAGGACGCGACCTATCGAGAATTTCTCAAATTCCATCTGCAGACTTGTCGCGACACTTGTCCTTCTCTGAATGCAGGAGCGATAGGCTTTATTCGTGTGAAACCTACCAACGTTTCTCGAGACAATAGGTTCGGTAACTTTATTAAATTAATAACTATTAGCTTGATGCAAACTATCCTTAAGGTATTATAAAGCGGTAACGTAGTGTGTGTGTGTGTGTGTATGTATGAGTCGGATGAGTGAGCAAGGCAAAATCTCTTGTTATTATAAAATACTTCAGTAATGAACACTATCACACCTAACAGAGGCTATACAGGGAGAGGTCATGGTTAAGATATCAATGATTATTGGTGACATGGTCGTTTGTTGTTGTTTTAACGGTTAACTTTAAAATTATTCCAAATTTTTGGAATTTTCTGTTCAGCTGTTCTGATGTAGTTTATTTTTCTTTTCGTTACACATGATAGTTTACTCAGTTTCTGACACACGCTTGCAGCTTCAGAATTTCATCGTGGAAAGGTGGAGACGAAAATGAAGTAGATCATTCTTTATTCGCATGCTTTTCAACTTTTCATGAAGCTGACCACATAACTGAAAATAGAAACGGGGCTCTAGGACCAGTTCTAATAGAGCATAGATGGAGAGCATTCCTTCAACGTTTTCTCTTTTCCTTTCTTTTGTGATTGCACTGAATTAGTAAACATTAACTCTGGCCGCACGGAATACTTGAAAATCGAGGCCCAGTAATTTGAAAGCAGTTACACTGTGGAATTATTCAAATGAGTCGTATCCATTTAAAGGTATTTTCATTGACTAAAGGTCGTTGTTAATCATTTATTCATCTTGTTAAGTCAAAGCAAAAGGTTCTCTCCAAGTGAATAGTAACTATTAGTTTTGGCTTTGTTTCGGTTATATATATATATATATATATATATATATATATATATATATATATATATATATATATATATATATATATATATATATATATATATATATATATATATATATATATATATATATATATATATATATATATATATATATATATATACACACAATATATATATATATGTATGTATATATATATATATATATATATATATATATATATATATATATATATATATATATATATATATATATATATATATATATATATATATATATATATATATATATATGCACACACACTGGTGCCACAGTGAATGGTTTTGCCATAGCACCAAAAGTGATATTTTCCCATTTCAGCCTCTTAATGGTGATGTGGTAGTTGTGTATCTTGATCTGTGAGTCGTCCGTATCTTATTCCCAGTTAAACCTCATTAATTTATATTCATAATAATGCATCTGCTATATATTTTTTCTACCAGGAGTTTGTTTTATCGTACATGTGAATTTAGAGGTGGCTGACAGTTTTCAATTCTGACAAACAGGGTTATGTCTTGTTTTTTTGGTCAGGTCGTGGATGAAAGGTTTGCGATCCACCAGAGAGGTGAAAGGTGTTCCCTCGGCCAAGTGTCAGAAGTGTCCGATTCCTATTTGTACAGTGAGGAGTTCTCTGTCAAATGTGCTGTATTTATTTTTCTGCTCCTTTCAGTTTCCAGCTAAAGAAACCAAAGGTTCTGGTGATGCTTCTGATTCTTTGTTCTATGACAGTGCCCATTGCAGCATCTTTTGCATCACTGATGAGGGTAAAGCTGGCTAGAGGATAAGGAAACACCAACATTGTGCCATCAGTGAATGCTTTCTTGGTTGCTTGGAAGGCATCTTGTTAGGCAAGGCCCCATAATAGTATCTTGACATTTCTGCCGAGGGTGCAAAAGTGGAGCCATAGTTTTAACAATTTTTGTAGTTCCTTGACAGTTTTTAGGGAAAGCTATTTCTTGATTGATGACACCTTGGAGGGCAGAGGATCTACACTGCTGTCATATATATATATATATATATATATATATATATATATATATATATATATATATATATATATATATATATATATATATATATATATATATATATATATATATATATATATATATATATATATATATATATATATATATATATATATATATATATATATATATATATATATGTATATATATATATAATATATATATAATATATATATATATATATATATATATATATATATATATATATATATATATATATATATATATATATATATGTATATGAAATCACTTCAAAACTTCCCTTCTTAGGAGTTACTGAAAATTCTTGGTTACTGGATCGAGGCAGATAATAAGTTTATTAATGGGACGGAATGCAAAATCTCCCTGAGGAATATAGAAAGACGTTTTTTTTCTGATGTAGTCATGTTTGGCATACATCCTTTGCTTTGTAAAGCTTTAGTCTTAATTATTTTGAGGTATAGATTCCATTTTCCCTTTATATCCTACATCGATACCAGAAATTATATGTATCCTACCTTCACAAGATTAAAAAATGTGAAGACATTTTTTTAAAAATCCATAAAACTGAAAACCTAAAAGAGCTGGTGAAGCGAGCAGCTTGGCCAGAAGGAAATTTGCCTGAGTCCAAGAAATGATCCACCGGAAAAACTTTCTTTATATGGAAAATTCAGGAGCACGTATAATTAGTAAACGTCACTAAAAAATTTGACAGAAAAAAATTTATTTCTAATGTAACGGTTTTTGCAGGATAAGATAAGATATTGCAAGCCCAGAGAAAAGAAATATTAATTTTCATGAGAAATAATTTATAATATTTTCTAGCGAAAGGCCTACGCATGAAACCATCAGTTATCGAACATGAAAACAGTGATCTCCACACCTATATACACCACGGATGTGATACTTCATCAGTGCCTAACTATTCTCTCCCCCTCTAAAACTTAACCTTGCGATTTTTCCCCCTCTCTTCCATCTTTTCTCTCTGAAGCCCTGCCTTTTCCCTCGGCATCTGAGTTTTGTAGAACAGAGTAATGGCGCACTTCAACAATCACTGGAGGGAAAAATTCTCACTGTTGTTTTTGCATCAGTAAGGGGATACTGAATTTATTCGGCTGAATTCGGGGATGCAATAAGCACCGCAGGTTAATCGCCCTAATTTTCATCTTTTCATTCTTCTCCTTTCAGCTAAGAAATTTCTCTTTCTTTGTGCATGGGTGAATTCTTACAGCAACGGAACAGGCAAACAAATGCACATTTGCGTATACGGATATAAGCGAACACATCCTTACTAAAATTAATATAAAAATTGAGATTATGATTTGTTCATGAACGGACTAATAAACCTACATACCGGTATATGCATCTATATGATACATATATACATTCCTTTCAACAATGCTACTAAGGGGGTGTAGCCCGTGACAAGACAAGATAAGAAAACGATCAGTACTGCACTCGTATTTTGACTGCTGAATCTTGGATGAACATCTTTTGCAGACAACTTTCACGGCATTAGAAGCTTCAGCCACCTACATGTAAGTTCCTTTTCATTAGCATCACTTTCGACCTCACTAAAAACACTGCACCAATACAATCTTTCTTGCACGTACGCTCACACCCATTCCATCCAACTTGGCCTTATCACGTGACATAGCAATTTCAAAATACTCTGATTGATCCTTTTACAGACAATTGTCGTTTATTTACATTTCTATGTATTACTGCATTCCTAAGTTCAGCAGGAATTACGTGAACTGGGTCCCCAAGCGCAGAGTAAGAGAACCCGCTGCCTTCTAGATTGACTCGTCTTTAGGTTAAGCACCAGAAATCACTGGTAGTAAGGTTATGGACAGGATTAACACTTGGTGGTTGAGTTTGGTTAAAAAACAGAAGGCAATGGCAAGGATCACTGGCCTTAGTTACCTAGCAACTGCATAGTACAAGGAACTGACTATTCTTCTGGATATGTGGCATATGGGGGTGCTAAGAATCTTTGCCTCATAAATACTGAGGATCACCTAAAAATAGGAAACTGGAATATAAGGCTCCTAAATCAAATTGGAAAAGCAGAACAGGTAGACAATAAAAGGACTGGACATCTTAGTTGTTTGTTAATCAATGGGCAAAGGAATGAACAAAAGAGAGACTGAATGGGGTTAATGTGTATTTTATTCAGGAAGAGTAGATGTATTTGGTAGTAGAGGGATAGGTAAAATCGTAACACCAAGCGCAAAACAGTCACTGATCGACTAGAGAGCAATGAACAGCAAATTACTGATGGCGAAACTGCAATCAAAACAGTCCAACATGAGTATTATAGTGTACTATGCACTAAAAAATGAACTTTCAGATGAAATAAAAGAATAATTTTAAATATAAATACGGTATGTTATACATGAAATAACAGAAAGAAATGTGGGAATCGTTGTTCCATTCCTTCTATGTACCTCCACATTTCTCATCCTTTCTATTCACCTTATGCCACAAATAATACTTAGATTATCTCGAAAGCTTCTACCTTCTTTCTTTGATCTTCATTCAGCTTCCATATTTCACTGCTAAATATGTGATTTGATTCAACAATTCCTTTGCACATTCTCACCTTGCTTTCATAAATACATCAAATTTCCTCCAATCTTCTACACACATCTTGCTGCCT
>NC_089745.1:29563460-29575960 GCF_040412425.1 Macrobrachium rosenbergii | reverse complement strand
TTATTTATTGTCTTTCATAGTTTCTCCCCTTCCTCCTGCAATTTGTCTCCTTTATTGCGGAATTTTTATAATCTCTCTCTCTCTCTCTCTCTCTCTCTCTCTCTCTCTCTCTCTCTCTCTCTCTCTCTCTCAATATACGCACTGTATTTGGATCAGTGGCGCAAATAATGCCTATTAAACCTCCTGTTCAATACAAACTGTAACTGATGAGATGGCACTTGTGTTATCTTATTTTTTCGTCCCGGATGTTAGATTAATGATTAAAATTTTATCAATCAAATCATCAGTTCCATTTATGAGTCAGGACTATTTTCTGTTACACGTATCAACAAACAAATCCAACGAATGGAACTGTTTTTAAAAATCATTAATATACTATTCAGCAATCTTCATTGACTACTACGTTTAGCTATAATAAGTGATAACCTGTTACTGAATTTAATAATCCAAACACCCTGTAGTCATTTATGGTTAAGCCCAAATCACAATGCAAGTTTTATCATTGGGAAATGCAATATTTGTAGCTCATAAACGAATAACTTAGTTTCAAAATTTTAATGACATAAATATGCAAGATGTGTATATATACTCGTATCAATGCGGATACACGAGCATACATACTTTCAGTGCGGATACACGAGCATACATACTTTATATACTCGTATATATATATATATATATATATATATATATATATATATATATATATATATATATATTATATATATATATATATATATATATATATATATATATTTCAGAAAAATACGGCCGCTTTAACATTACTGTGTTATATAGTGTGATGAAAGAGAGTTAGCTGTAAGATGGAACTGGGGCAAGCCGTCAGTTGCAGAATCGTTGTACTCAGCAAATACTTCGTTACATCTGCAGTTAACTTGATGAACACACGATATTGGCTCTGTCATATGACCGAGTTGGTATGTGCGTACATGAGTTCGCGTTAGAAATCTAGATTTTGTGTCTAATTCTGCCCAAAAATTAGTCCGATCGTTCATTAAGCGGAGCTAGAGCGGTATCGTCAAGACATTATCTTTGAGTGTTGCAATCTCTTCGAATTGGCAGAATAAGGTACAGTTCAGACTCTTCGTTTTTCTGTGTGAATTGTGGACTTATGTTTTTTACCATGTTTCAAGACATTTTTGAACTTGTGTGGGAAGTGGACATAGCCTTTTACCATTTCAATATTCTATTTTATTGTGTTCTATTTACCAGTATGCTATTTACTCATGCAGTTTAGACTTTTCATTATTATGTTTTGCACTTGCATATATTTGGGAGATTATTATTTGTGCTTAATTCTTTCGACAGATGTCTGTGGTGGTGGTGTGGTGAGAACATAGTGAGAGGACATGACGTTATCATGTTGGTGTGATCATAGAGAAAGACAGATGCAAACCTTTGCAATGTCTATAATTTTTATGTGGTAGACTTTGAGACTAGACTAGACTTACAAAGTCTATAATGGAATATGTGAGAATTTTTGGATTTACAGGCCATTAGCTGTGATGAGACTTTTTAATCAGGGTTAGATTATTCTTACTTGACAATTTCATTTATGATACATTTTAATCTTTACTTTGTTTATTCATTACTTGTTGGGTTGCTTTAAATAATAAATCTATTTTTGTAGGAAAGATTGCGTTTCCTTAGATGACCCATTTCATTTCTTTAATGTGGAATGCAAGAGATCTTTGTGACTTTCGAGAGAGAGAGAGAGAGATCTTTGTGACATCAGAGAGAGAGAGAGAGAGAGAGAGGGGATGCGTGAAACTCGGTGAGAGAAAAAGAGAGTGTGTGGGGCCTAAGGGGGAGGTCTGCGTGGGTTGAGTGTTAGGCTTCTTACACACTACAAGCGAATCGAAGCGACGCGACGATGAGCGGTATTAATGTTTTTAGATATATCCTATGCAGAAACGCTTTGGTCTTCACACACGAATGCGAAACGGAGCGAAAACGAAACGCGCGAGCGGAGCGATTCGCTCAATAAATGGATTATATTTTTATCGCTAGCGACAATCAAATTAGGTAAGTTCCCGTTAACGTTTTCTGTTGAATGTTTATAGTAAACGTATATAAAAGATCAATATATATTTAATAGAACTTGTTAAATACAGTTCTAATCAAATGTTTAATTGTTTTAAGCAAGTAAACCATTGGTAAAAAGCAAACGGGAAAAACTGTATATTTAAAACATAAAGTTATGTCATATATTTGTGAAATGCGAATGAGATGTGTCATATTTTGAGAGTTGGTATATATTACCATTTCGAAACGTGTATCGAACCTGTATAAAAAACGACGCCGCGCTTGAGATGTAAAGAAACAATTCAGTCTGTTTCTTGACTGATTGAGTGCTGCAAGTTGCTGTCAATATGGCCAAGAAGATGCGTTCAAAGGTGAGTTTTTATTGAGAAATTTGAAAGAAGCTAGTGCATATAGTGATTTAAATGGAATTATAGAAGTTGTATTCTCCACTAAGAATTTATAAAGAAAATATCAGCTGCTGACCGACAGTGTCAGTTCTTGCATTTAAGTGCATAACTACGGTAAGAGCCTCTAGTATCGTCACATTCCCTCTATCGACATACTCATCAGGTATTTTTTAACAAGAAGAATAGTTTGTTAATAATAACAAAATATAATAACTTGATGTTGTACACTATTTTTTTTAAGAAAACATCAAAATGCACCTAATCGCTCCGCTCCGTTTCGCTTATATGTAAACACCTAATCGTTTCGTATCGCTTCTCTCATCATCGCTTCCCGTCGCGTCGCTCTGCTTCAGTTGTAGTGTGTAAGAAGCCTTAGATGGAGGGAGAAAGGGTCGAAATTCCATGCCGTTCCTGAAGGTAGATTGCTAAAGGCAAACGTTACGTAGTATTCCTACACGGAATATTGAGTCTGTTTCAGGGGATTACATATATATATATATATATATATATATATATATATATATATATATATATATATATATATATATATATATATATATATATATTTATGTTCAACACTTATCTTAAATAGTATAAGTAATTATCCGCACTAGCAAGTGGCAAATCTGCATTTATATGAATATTACAAAGCATACATCAATTTCGTTAATCTAATCCATTCTGAAGATGGATAATGACAATGAAAGACTGGTAAAGATGCTCAGGAAAAAATATTAAAATAATAACTCCAAATTATCTTATTCAAATCTCTTCACTTTGATAAACAAACATAGGGGAGTCGTTTACATTTTGTTGCATGGTAAAAATATGTTCTGTTTTTTAAACAAGAAAATGCATCGAACAGCGAAAGATATGTGGATGTATGTATGTATGTATGTATGTATGTATGTATGTATGTATATATATATATATATATATATATATATATATATATATATATATATATATATATATATATATATATATATATACTTTCAATTAGCAACAAATACTCACGGCGCCTATATGCCTACCAACAATTAACGAACGTGAAATTATACTGGCCCACTGTGCTACTAAAAAAGAAAAAAGCAATATATCTTGGTATCTGCATAGAACTTATATGTATTTTGCCAGAGCCGAAACAGACACTCTTGCCAATGATTTTGTTAATTAGTCAAATGCAAGAAATACACAGGAAAAGTTCATTGGATAAAGAGTGGTAACTTTTACCTTCGATTTATTCCAGGTTCTTTAGTTCCCTTTAAGTGTCTTCTTCTTATGTACATGACCGGTTACCAAGACATTTTCCAAAGGATATTACATTAGAAGAAATTTGCATTTTATGATATTATGATGGGAGTATAGTTCATTACTTTGTAGAGGTTATGGATGATATTGCTTTGGAAATAGGAAACTCCTTATCCCATGCAATAATCTTTTACACGGAATCGAGAACACGACATTAATCAGCATTATTCCAGAAAATGTGAAATAGTTAATATTCACTGACGACACAGTTTTTTTTTTTTTTTTTTGATCGGGTAATGAAAATGTAAACCTATTCTATGATATACTAAATGAAATGGCGCCGTCCAAAGAATTTACTTTGCAAACGGAAAATAATTTTAGCCTTCCCTTTTTGGATTGTTGTATCCACAGAGGTAATTTTGTGTACAATCGGCAAGAAAAGTGAGGATACAGTTTTCATTAGATTTCGTTCATCGAATTTTAATTTTTTTCTTTCAGTAAACACACAATCTCGGTAAATTTACTCTAGAATATGAAAATACAATGCAAATTATATCATATATGTTAAATCTGCAAAACAAAAACGTTCAAATACTTAAATACACCATGGATGTCCGAAGTAATCAGAATTTCTCAGATGACCTAGTTCATAGAGATCTAAAAGATAGTGTGTGGATATCTCGGTGTAGTGCTGTTTATCAGAACGGCAATATTTACTCGTTTTCCGTTATGAACAGGCTTATTATTGCATCATCATACGAGGTAATGATAATTTCTTTAATTTTTACGCATTCATATTTGTAATTCACGGTGTTAAAAGTCAGCTGGAATTAATGGCAGTAAATGTTGTGACAGCTAGGGTAGGTTGACCAAATCTGGATGTTTCTTGATGACTTACTTTGCCGTAGTTTCTCTCTCTCTTTCTCTCTCCATTGCTAAAAAATAATATACAAATACAGCATCGCTCAATCTCTAAAAGAAAAAAAATAATGAAATGAGTAGCTCTATATACAGGCCTAGGCTTACACAACAGCAGACTCTCTCTCTCTCTCTCTCTTTCATCATAACATTGCATTCGTTCCTTTATTGTTCCCCACGTTTTTCGTTGGACATTGCTCAAATTTAGCTCTTGATTTCATTATGGAAGATCGCGTTTCCGATTATGCAAGCATTCCGTTCATTGTGGTGTCATAAATTCCTTTGTGTAAGGTTACTTGGTAGGTTATGTCGAAAAATGTTTATTTGCTCAGAACTGTCGCTGCAAATTACAACTTGAATGAATACTGTAAAGCTTACTACTGCATTTATGTATCAATGATTTCAGAACCATAGAATATGATTGAAAGTTATAGGAGGTCAAGCAAAAAACAAACACAATAAGACTGAAGCTCCTCCCCTTTCTAAAGTTGCCAGATGTCGCATTATTGAGCAATATATGTCCGAAGATTTAAAAAACTGTATCCTCAATTTCCTTACCGAGTGTACACAAAAAACCAATAATATTTTTGCATATGCTCATTTTTATTGAGTCCACAACGAAGTTAAGAAATCAATGTTTGCATCAGTGTTTTTTTAGCATGATATGTATGTAGCTCTGGATATACTGATGCCAGACCTGCCTCTTAAAATAAGTGGTAGACCTGCCTATTTAAAGAAAAAAGAAAACAACAATGAAACAAATTCCAAAGTCTGACTTATTAAGGAAAAAGTATGACATTAAATTATCCCGTTACTCTATTAGATGACTCACTGAAAACAACAATAAAGAATTTTATGGTTATAACACCAGAGAAACACATAGCCCAAAAACCTTACTTATACAGACACATTATATTAACTTTTAAGGTGTTCCCTTATAGCTTAAATCTTTAATGTTAGTTCGTCATTTAAGAGTAATAAAATGAAGAAAAGGCACTTATAAACAACTTGCCTGACAACAACAAGGAATGTGTATGTTAACTTCTATGTAATTTATGTAATAAATTCTATACTGGTCAGACTGGTGCACAGCTGTTGCAAAAGAGAATTGAAAAGCAAACAAAATTTATCAGAAAAGCACAAGATAACAGAGCAAGTTTTGTTCGTGTATTATAAACTCTGTACTATACTGCTGAATCCAGGCTTAATCAGCAAGTTCAGCAGCAGTCACTTGTGCATCACTGGCATCACCTGACTCACTTAGCTAGTCATCACAGGGCCTACTGTTGTAACCATATTTCTGTATCCTCACTGTATCAAAGCTGATCAACCCTTAACAATAATCATCCTGAATATGAGTAAAATTTTACACAGGTGACCCATTAGAGTGACCTGGTAGACAGCATGGTTCTCGGTCATACCTTACCTAACAAACCAGCCACTGTTGAATTAATTACATCTCTGGCTCACTCTCGCCCAGAAACTCTCAGCTTTCCTCTACTTGGTAGAAAAAGCATGGTACCCACACTAAACGCCTAGAGAATAGTAGACTAAATATGTTCATGCCTACTGAAATGAAGTGGCTAACATCTTAAAGATGGCATTTAAAGTCTAGCTTGCTTTCTCTCACAAACATTAAAAAGACTTTTTATAACACAGTACTTACAAATCTTGGTTCTCACACCAAACCCTGATGACCAAATGGTCAAATCTACCGCTTAAAAACAAATCACACGAAGGTTAAAGCACACTCAAAATTTCAGAAAATTTCCTAACATAGTCAATGTACACCTGTCTGCGACCTCAATGATTAGGCCATCTGCCTGATTCCGGAAATCAGATAGAATTCTGCCTCAGAAATGTCTTGAGTTCACAAAAGCATATACATCCTCAAAACCATTCAGTGGTGAATGCACAGACTCCCAATGAAACTATTCAGTGAAAATGCATATTTTAAAATATTTTAGCATAATATAATTTCTTATTTAAGTTACTATGTATATATATCTTTGATTTTTGCCAGAATTAGTATTATGTGTATCCATGTTGATTTGCATATTTAAATTACAATGTATATACACCTTTGTTTGCAGCTGTTCCTCTTGATTCAGTACCATATCAGCACCACGAACACAGAGCTTAGTAGTTATATGAAACAACACACATTTCATCGTCAAAACAGCAACACCCTTCTTTATTCAATTTAAAATTATTCATACTTCTATGACTTAGCATCACATCAGCACCTCCAGCGGTATCCATCTAAGTACAGGTGTGGAACATTCCAGCATTTAAAAAAAATTGTTTTCTCTCCTACCGCATTACAAATTCAAACATGTACAGTATATATGGTGTAAAGTGCCCACAGGGCATTGAGATGTGTTGTTCCTCACTTGTATTCCATTTTCTTGATCTTTTTTGAGGGGGGTGCCCTGTAAGCTCTGCACTTGGTGGTCAAACCAAGGTTTAAATGGCAAGTTTGGCAGACAGTCACGAAGCACCTTCACTATTACATGCTTGTGCATCAATGACATCAACTGATTCACCTAGCCAGAGTAACCACATGGTCTACTATTGTAACCACATTTCCACCCACTTTCTGTATTCAAAGTGGATCATATATAGGTAATAATCTAGTGTGCTCTGAGCATTCTGTGAATGAGTTAACCTTTACAGTAATAGTTAAACAGGCGCTAAAACCGATCTGTTCTAATAACATGCTATAAAGAAATATAATTAAGCCTAGTTTTATAAACCTATAAATTTCAGCCTAGGAATTTACAAAGTGATTCACTTATGTCGAGAGATATTTATAAAATGTACATTTTTAATTAATATAATTCAGCCTGGTTCAAAAGACAATAAATTCATACGCTTGTTATTTTCCAGTAAAAAGTAAGCCAGGTGAGATGTCCAAAGGCAAACAAGATTTATGAATAGCATACTAACTAAAGTGTCAACGGTCTTTTGTAACTGATTATCTGTTCGTATGTATGCTGCTTTCATCATGACATTTATATATATATATATATATATATATATATATATATATATATATATATATATATATATATATATATATATATATATATATAATATATATATATACATAAATATATAGATATAAATACATACATACATATATATATATATATATATATATATATATATATATATATATATATATATATATATATATATATATATATAAAATAAAAGGCCCATAAAACACTATTTGAACATTACAACCATATATTTCAAGCACTTCCTTCTGTGCCCCTGTTCACTGGTAAAATATGGACAGACGAAATGTTACAAGGGTATATATACAAAGCATATGTAGGAGTGGCATTAAGTCTCCGATGGCATGCAGGTGACCGTTTCCCAAGAAGGAGGGAAAATAAACAATACCCTAATGGTTTTTGGCCTCATTAACTACCGTTTGGAGATGCGTCTGGTGGTCGTGTTTCCTGGAATACCTGCTTCAGAAGACGTCTGAGGATTAACCCGTCATGTTATCCGATTTCCAATGTCCTCCTGACAAGTTCATATTGTTAGTTTGATTGATGATAGCAGATTGCTGCATCTTTCTTTTGTATGGACAAGTACTCTTGAAAACCAGCTCAGCACTCCATAAATTGGAGCAGGGCGGAGCTGGTTTTCAAGAGTAGCTGTCTGTACAAAAGAAAGATGCTGGAATCTGCTATCATCAATCAAACCAACAATATGAACTTGTCAGGAAGACATTGGAAATCGAATGACATCAATGGGTTAATCCTCAGATCTCTTCTGAAGCAGGTATTCCAGGAAACACAACCATCAGACGCATCGCCAAACGGGAGTTAGTGAGGCTAAAAACCACTAGGGAATTGTTTATTTTCCCTCCTTCTTGGGAAACGATCACCTGCATACCATCAGAGACTTAATGCCACATCTACATATGCTTTGTATATATAACCTTGTAACATTTCATCTGTCCATAATTTACCAGTGAACAGGGACACAGAAGGAAGTGCTCGAAATATATGGTTGCAACGTTCAAATAGTATTTATCTTTATATTATACTGTGGTATTACTGTAAAAGACATTCATATTTGTAACTGATATCTGTTCATATATATATATATATATATATATATATATATATATATATATATATATATATATATATATATATATATATATATACATATACAATCAGTAAGCTACAAACGTCCTTTAATATCCAATTCGCTCTACCTCGGAAATAATATATTTTCATATATGTTACCGAAGGGGAATTTTTTAGTTGATAATAAGTACGCCGTGCCGTGGGCTCGAACCAGCGAAGGACAGAAACTCAGGACTACAGTGGACGCATTAACCCAATCGGCCACAAGTGAGGTATAAGTGGATATCGGCTCCCATGTACAAATCACCCGTCGAACTCAGGTGTTTGTATTTGGAGACGATATCCACCCACCTCTGCCATGTTGACCGTGTAATGCGTTTTATCACATAATATTATGACTTTTATCACATAAAAGTCATACATATACATATATACATATTCATATATAATATATATATATATATATATATATATATATATATATATATATATATATATATATATATATATATATATATATATATACACACAGACACACACATATATATATACATATATATATATATATATATATATATATATATATATATATATATATATATGTATTATACATATATATAGTGTATATATACAGTATATATATGATATATAATGTATATACACTATATGTATATATGTATGTGTATACAGTCGTCCCTCGTCTATCAACGGGATTAGGTTCTAGAAACCCATGCAATATGCGAAATCCGTGTAGCAGTGACCTTATATTCATTTTATTATTTACTCTATACATACAGGATATATTTTAAGGCTTTATAAACCCTATCTACACTCTTATGAACCTTTACCACACTGTTATTAACCTTTCCCACACTGTTATAAACAATTTCTATGCACTTAAACACTTTCTATTCTCTTAAACCTATGTTATAGTTCACTGAACAGAGCATCAACAGTGATAAAAATTCTCTTGTGTATGTGTATGTTACAATGATTTACTAATTTTCAAGTACTGATACTTATGTAAATGCTATTTCACTTATAAAATCCATTTAGTAGACTGTATTATTATTTTGAGTTGTTATCATCATAATATATGCATAAAAAAACCGATCGTCCCACATTTGTAATGTCCCCGTTCTGAGAATCAGCTGACTGAAGCTGCTCACTGCTACCGAAAGAATTAGGAAAATAAGTTTTTAGTTGCTAAAAGAATCAAATTTAATAATGCAATTATTTTTAATTTTGTACATAAAAGTTTCTGATACGGTAATTCATATTTCATTGAGAGAGAGAGAAAGAGAGAGAGAGAGAACTGGTGTTTACTAAGTATAAGCGAAGTCTCAGCACAGTAGCTTGGGATCAGACGAAGTCTTGACTTGAGAAGCTGGGGATGAGATAGTATACATTAACCTTGAGTTGCTTACATATGAAATTCGGATTTTAAATATTTTCACGGTGATTAGGGATGAAACATCAACAGTGACAAATTGTTCTCTTGTGTATTGTTATATATGTGACAATCACAGAGTCAACTACTAAACTTGCAATGAAACATGGTTCAGTAAATCAGAAAAAGAAAAAATATGGCAACATGTACCTACAGTAAAAACAGTTACAGATGTCGGGAAAATGTTTTTTTTTATACATATATATTACGATAATAGTAGATCAGTATAGTTTGTTCTGTAAGTGAAATAAAGCTTTATTGAAATTTTGCTGCTTTTACATTTAAAGATATGCATACTGAGAGAGAGAGAGAGAGAGAGAGAGAGAGAGAGAGAGAGAGAGAGAGAGAGAGAGAGAGAGAGTTTGAACTAGGGTGTTCATGTACATTGATAAGCTGCTTTGTGATTTTATGGGATTTTAATTTAGCAGTTCATATATTTTTGCTATTTATGTTAATATTAATATTTGAAAATCAGTAAATCTTTTTTTATCATAAAAAATGTATTTAATCATGAAAATAAAAATTTTAGGCTAGAAATTGCTTATTTTACCACAAAAATAAAAATAAGAAATACTGCAAAATGCTGCGATATAGCGAAAAATCCTCAATACAGATTTAAATATATTAAATTAAAAAATCTGCGATGCAGTGAGACTGCGATGAGTGAACCCTTGATATGGTGAGGACGACTGTATATATATATATATATATATATATATATATATATATATATATATATATATATATATATATATATATATATATATATATATATATATATATATAATGTTACAGTCAACATGCGTAATCAGTCATTACGCGAATTGCCTGAAATTTCAGTCAGATAGCAAAATGCACTTAGGGACATTTGATCCCCAGGAGCTAGTACTAAACACGGCGAAGTGAGTCACCTACACTGTTTCGCCGTGTTTAGTACTAGCCCTGGGGGTCAAATATATTTCGCCGTGTTTAGTACTAGCTCCTGGGGAACAAATGTCCCCTAAGTGCATTTCGCTATCTGACTGAAATTTCAGGCAATTTGCGTAATGACTGACGACTGATTATATATATATATATAGTATATATATATATATATATATATATATATATATATATATATATATATATATATATATATATATATATATATATATATATGTATATATATTATACATATATATATATATATAGTATATATATATATATATGTATATATATATTATATATATATATATATATATATTCTGCTGTTCGACCTCCCTGCATTATTTTAGTATGAATACTCCTAACAAAGACAAGAAGAACTCTCTGGGAAAAGCAGAGGGAAGTGGGCTAGGTTGTGTTTTCAAAATTAACCATTCCTAACAGCTTATAAGTTAGTGTTAGAGACCTATCCAACAGGGAGGTTTTCACGAGGTCACCTCTAGTAAGGGTGTTCTTAAGCATTCCTTTTCTCTGTGCTATGTATCGGTTATGTTTTGTCATTTTTCAGACTGCGGAAGCTATAGAAGGAGCTTTGTTTACAAGAACACAGCGGCCAATCTGACCCAAGAAAGTCGGGGAGAGAGAACACGGCAATCCTACAGGGCACACGCACGTGTCCGTGCTCCTGATAATTCTGTCCTTTGTCCCTTTTCATCTTTTATTTACTAAGTGAATCAGTGTTACGTGTTATTCCAGATCCCAGGCATCCATTGCAGTGCGCAAGCAGCCTACGTGAACGGTAAGTCTGGAATTGACAAGTATTTGTCGACCTCCTGGTACTTCTTCCACTGTACTTCCATTTTCCTTCCCCCCCCCTCTTCCTCAGCTGCTGACTAAAGATCCTGGTGGAACCATATTTCCTGTATGAAGTCGAATATATGAAGTATAACCATTATTGCCTAGTGACATTGCATAAGATATTCCCCTTGCAGTAAGTAGGATTTAGGGTGAGGTCAATTATATGTAATACTCAGGCAAGCCTTGGAACCTGATCATAACACTGTTTGGAAGAGTAATAGCCTTTAATATACTAGAACTGCTTACGACAGAGCTACAAGAATGATCATCCGTTGCGTTATAACTGAAGTAAGGAAAATATTTCTGTGTCCGAAGGGGACTAATCGGCTCATGTAAATTCCCTCATTGTAACAGTGCATTCTATCTTTGTTGGGACTAGGTGGGTAATAAATGGGTTTTAAGTAATTCATTTGTTCTAGAAATAATCAGATTATCCAATAACATAGTTCTGACTGGTGACCTAATCTAATTAAGTAATTGTCTTTCTGTTGGGGTAACTTTTAGCTTCAATTGACAGGATTACGTGGGTCTTAG
>NC_089745.1:29503460-29553460 GCF_040412425.1 Macrobrachium rosenbergii | reverse complement strand
CTACTCTCTCTCTCACTTCCTCTCCCTCTCTCTTTCTCCTCCCTGACACCCCCTCTACTCTCTCTCATCTCTTTCTCTCCCTCTCACTCTCTCTCTGTCACCCCCTTCCCAACCCCCATCCCCTTTCGTGCTATTGATGTCTTACCCCAACAGTATTCGTTTCCAGATAGTTAGTCATACAGTATCTATACCGAAATGAGGAAGAGCTTCCCACCCCCACCCACTTTGGTGCCCTTTGGTGCTAGTGATGTCTTACCCTCACAGTATTCTTTTCCAGATAGTAGGTCATATGTATACCAAGTTTGGTTGAAGTTGCTCAATGCATTTCAGAGTTAAGCCGGAACATACACACACATACATACATACATACATACATACAGACATCCTTTTTATATATACAGATATACTGTATATATATATATATATATATATATATATATATATATATATATATATATATATATATATATATACATATATAATTGTGTATGTGTGTTGTGGGTACACAAATAAATGGGCTAAAGAGAAATAGAACAGAATGGCTTAGTGCTTAAAAAAAAATACATTTACAAGGGGAATGAAAGACCTATATGATCAAGCAGTGAGACAGCGTGAAACCTCAAGAAAATATGAATGGTGATTCTCCGCGATCCCAGTAGCATGCATTACCGTAACAGGAACAGCCACTAAGGACAATAGCTTCAGTTTTCAAATGCAACAAAGTTTATGAAAATGGCCGTGTAGGATATTTTCCCACAGGATCTAAATCTTGATTACTATCTTCAAGAGAAAGAATACCTCTACCTAGAATGAGCTATCTACCCAAACCTCAAAGGCCCCCTTCCAAGAATATTAGTCTTGTCTCCCCCAAATTCGAATCACTCGCTACCAGCCACAAGGCCCAAATTTGGCACGTTTTTGTTATTTTCACACATCCAGACAGAAAAATTAATAGAACCAAAAGCATAGGATTTTTTTTTGTGAAAATGATAAAAGATGCCTGCCATTCAAACATGACAATACTCGTTAGGTTTTAAGATTATAAAACAACCATTTTTCTTGGAAAACGGGTCACACGAACATCTGTTGACAAGCCATCCAATTCTATGGTTTTGCGTAAAACGAAGCACAGTTCTTTTTCATTAGGTGGGGGGCTGGGGTGGGGATAGGGTTGGATTCTGTTCGCATTGCTCATCTAGAAGGACTCCTTATTTCGAAGCTGTATCTCCAAACCTGTTTAAGGTCAGAATTAGAAAAATAAAAATAAAAAAAAAACATTGAATAGAAGGAATAACAATATAACACCCCACACAATAATAATAATAATAATAATAATAATAATAATAATAATAATAATAATAATAAGAAGAAGAAGAAGAAGAAGAAGAAGAAGAAGAAGAATAGAAGGAATATCAATATAACACCCCACACAATAATAATAATAATAATATAATAATAATAATAATAATAATAATAATAATAATAATAATAATAATATATGCAGAGACTTAAGGTGATACTCAAGTCAAAACTCAACGCCGGAAACATGACGAAAGCCATAAACATTTGGGCAGTACCAGAAATCAGATACAGCGCAGGAGTAGTGCAATGGACGAACGCTGAACTCCGCAGCATAGACCAGAAAACTAGAAAACACATGACAATACACAGAGTACTACACTCAAGAGCAAATACAGAAAGACTATACATAACACAAAAGGAAGGGGAGGAAAGGGCTACTAAGCATACAGGATTGCGTCAACATCGATAGCAGAGCACTGGGGCAATATCTGAAAACCAGTGAAGACGAGTGGCTAAGGAGCGCATGGGAAGAAGGTCTGATAAAAGTAGACAAAGACCCAGAAATATACAGAGACAGAAGAATAAAAAACAGAACAGAGGAATGACACAACAAACCAATGCACATACGGTACATGAGACAGACAAAAGAACTGGCCAGCGATGAAACATGGCAGTGGCTACAGAGGGGAGAACTCAAGAAGGAAACAGAAGGAACGCTAACAGCGGCACAAGATCAGGCCTTAAGAACCAGATATGTCCAAAGAACAATGGATGGAAATAACATCTCACCCATATGCAGGAAGTGCAATATGAAAGACGAGACCATGAACCACATAGCAAGCGAATGTCCGGCGCTTGCGCAGAACCAATACAAAAAGAGTCATGATTCAGTAGCAAAAGCCCTCCACTGGAGCCTGTGCAAGAAACACCAGCTACCTTGCAGTAATAAGTGGTACGAACACCAACCTGAGGAAGTGATAGAAAACGAGCAGGCAAAGATCCTCTGGGACTATGGTATCAGAACAGATAGGGTGATACGTGCCAATAGACCAGACGTGACATTGATTAACAAAATCAAGAAGAAAGTATCACTCATTGATGTCTCAATACCATGAGACACCAGAGTAGATGAGAAAGAAAGAGAAAAAATTGATGAGTATCAAGACCTGAAAATCGAAATAAGGAGGATATGGAATATGCCAGTGGAAATTGTACTCATAATCATAGGAACACTAGGCACAATCCTAAGATCCCTGAAAAGGAATCTGGAAAAACTAGATGCTGAAGTAGCTCCAGGACTCATGCAGAAAAGTGTGCTACTAGAAACAGCGCACATAGTGAGAAAAGTGATGGACTCCTAAGGAGGCAGGATGCAACCCGGAACCCCACACCATAAAAACCACCCAGTCAAATAGGATGACTGTGATACACCAATAATAATAATAATAATAATAATAATAATAATAATAATAAATAATAATAATGTGTAAATGGTGCTCATTTCGAGAATATGAATAAACAGGTGAATCTCAATGTGAAGCACAATTACAGCCTCGTCCTAAGAATTCATTTATCGTATTGTCACTTCTTCGGTGTTAGTATAATAAAAAAAACTGAAAACAAGACGAAGACATGGGAATGATAAACATCAAGACATCAGAATCTTAGTGTGATCTTCAATTAAAATCGCAAAGAAAACATATTTACATTATCTACAAGGGGAATGTGCTGTCATCTGAATTTAAGATTGTTTTTTCAATCTAGTAAGAATAGACTCTAACATTCTAAAATTTCCCTCTTTCTGAAATTTTGTCTATTTAAAAACTTTGACTAGTCACAGCTATTTTATATTCACGAGTATCCCCTGTAAGAGGTTGGGGCACAGTGAAATTGAGTGCTGCTACAAGCTAGGCACTAGTAAGCAGTCTCCTACTAATAACCAGAACTCCTCTCCCTCTACATCCACTCAACCCTCTCCACCAACCATCACCATGGGTCACTGAGCCCATGCAAAGGGCCCGTGCCAATCCTGTGGTGCTGCCGGCCACTACAGTACTGGACATCTGGCCTGTCTACATCATGTCCCCACCACCAAGTTCGTCAACCTAATTAGCAGCTCATTCTCCGCGGCCAGGCCTCAGAGGATACTTTACCCCGAGAGACTGGAGACCCAGTTCATCTCGGTGGCACCCCTTAAGGGCTCTAGCCTGCCCGTGACCCTTCCGGTCATGGTCGACACCACAGCAGACGTGAGCCTGATTTCTAGGGCCCAAGTGCCAACCAGTGCCACGGTTGACAAGCACACCCAGTGGGAGATGAAGTGGATAGGGGTCACACCACAAGTGTTCCCACAGCCAAGCTCCAGATTACGACACCTTCGGGCATGCTACCCCACCGCCTTGGCGTGGTGGATGGAATTCGGCCCGGGGTGGATTTCCTGTTGGGTTGGGACCTCCTCTGGGGAAGCCCTTCCCCAACACCACTTCACAGCCATGTTACTTCCTTCACGGAGGCTCAGACTGTAGGAGCAACATATCAAGGCACAGCTGCTTTGACTGACGTGACCCCCAAAGAAGAGGAACCACCTTCCGCCCGCCGAAGTGGTAAGCGGAAGGGACACATACAAAACCATTCTAGGCCTAGTCCCCCCTCTCCACAGAAGGACAGCCAGCAACAAGGTCCTCCCTCTCCAAGAAGGGACATTCCTGAGATACAGTACTGCTGTAGAGCGTGCAAGGTGACAGGCCACTCCACTAATTGGGAGGGCTGCCCAAATAAGCAACGCCCAGCAGACGCTCTCGCTCCAGACTCTCCAAGAGGCTCTCACCTCCAGCTGGGACAGGAATCTCTGTCTCAGCCCAACTCAAGCCGTCTGCAAGGTATTGCACCTCCGGACCCCTTGTCAGGCATGCCTGACCCTCAATCGCTGCCAGTGCCACTTGCAAGTGCTGAGCAGTGCCACGTTCCGTCCGGCTCGGACGCTGAGCCACCACTCAAAGAGGACCCTGTGCCAAATCCAGATCATGAGGTGCATCCTCCTCCGGGAGATCCAGGATCCATCACGACAATCATCCTCACAACCTGTGAGCCTCTGGCACCCGACACTTCTTCCTCACCAAATTCATCCCCAGAGGATGAACCCCTGGTGGATCAAACTGCTACGCCTTCTCTGGGAGACCAGGAACTGGCCTCCCTGGATGCAGAGGTCAAGATCGCTCTTGCTCCGGTTGTTGCAGCAGCCGGAGTAGGGAGCCCTCCTGTAGTTTCTGAAGTTGCCCCTGACTTCGCGCCCGCTAGCTCTTCTGGCCTTTCCCCAGAGTCGGTGCCCTCATTACCTAGGTCTGACACAGATAGGCCTTGAGGGAACCCGAAGAAGAAGAAGAAGAAGGGACGGAAGAGAGCCAAGTAGTTGCTAGAGCCGTGAGCTCATCCTGGCACTTGTGCCCTCTTGACACAGTGCCTTTCCATCTCAGAGTGATCCTGGTGCCCGCCCAGAGGAGGTAGCCAGCGTGAGCTCTGTCTCATTAACCCTTAAGGGACGGACTGATCCTCAGTGTGAAGTAAAACAGGTTTGGGGAGGTGGACGGATTGAGCTTCAGTGTGAAGCAGCATTACACACCACAGTTATGGTAATAATGATTCGAAACAAAGGTGCCAATACTTCTATATGCTATAAATTCACTAATGGCAACTTTTATACAGACATGAGAGTTAGGCCAGTATCAGTAATGCTTGTGACTTCAAGGGGGAAAGTACTACATCTCTCTCTCTCACATGAGTTTTTTGTAAATTTGCTTGTAAATATACAAAGGGGTTGCTGTTGTTTTTTTGTTTTTGTTATTTACGATAGTATGTCGGTTGTAAATGTAATTTTACAAAGAAAATTGCAAAGAAATATTAGAAAAAGCATGTAAAAGTAAAAAAAAAAGTTACTGAATCTTCCTTCTCATAAATTTTCGTGAATATTTTACAACAAATATGCCAAAAATTTGTTACTGCTTCTATTTCTTATCTGTTTTGATATTGTGTGAGCAGTAATAATAATTTTACAAAATACAATAAATTTATTTATTAGAAATACATATATAAGTTGGTAAAATTTACGATTGTCTTGTGAATGAGGCCCTACAAGGGGTTGTAAAAAGTGATTTTCAACTTCTCATGGAAGGTAGGGAAAATTTTTTTAGAATTTTTTTATTTATACAGTGTGAATGTACGTGTCATTCTCTTTCCATTGCTGTGATTTTTTATTTTTATTTTGCCGACCTCAAAGTTTCCCCAGTCTGGGGTGCTGCACATTGATAAATTATGCCGTCCCTTAATGGTTAACAGCCTAGACCAGACTGAGTACATCATACCAGTAACCTTGTCACTTACACCTTACAACAAGCAGCAGTAACCACGTAAATACATTGTAATTGAAAACCAACCATTCTAAATATTGTGAAGAGAGCCACTGAGCTCTTGACATGCATGGCCTAAGACCTCAGTGAGGCAAGCACTTACAGAACAGTACTTACAAATTGTAGTGCAAGACATTGTATACTTGTAACCCTGTAACTTAGCTAGTTCATTATCCTTTACGTTGGTGCTACGGCCGTGTTCTATTAGATCAAGTCATAGGAGATACCATGGGATGTACCATTTGGCTAGGTCTGAACATCACAATCATAAGAGGTAGCACATAATAACTGTAAGCACCTTTAACACCTTTAAGTAGAGTTAGGAGTCTGTAGAAGTAAGTGATTAAAGCTTATATCCTATCTAGAGTTAGGTAGATTGGTAGCTAGTTAGATTGCATGGGATAAATCTGCTCTGGGGAAAAGAGTAAAGTAATCGAGGCGAACAGCTTGCTTAGTACAGACCTTCACGCCTGAAAGGGAGTGAAGGCCTTCTTGAGGGGGGGAGCTTTTATAAATATCCTGCTGTTCGACCTCTCTGCAGCATTTTAGTATAAATATAATCAAAACCAAAAGAAAGACAAAGCCAGGCAAGACCTCTCTCTGTGAAAAGCAGGGAGAGAAGCGGGCAGGATGTGTTGTGTTCAAAAATAAACCATTCCAGCAGCTTATAGGTTTAGTTTAAGGACCTATCCAACAGGTAGGGTTGCCAGGACCACCTTTAGGTAGGGTACACTTTAACTTCCTTTCCTGTGAACTGTGTATTGGCGAATTTTTGTTGTTTTTTCCGACTGCCCACAGGCTGCGAACGAACGGCTGTTTACAACAACAAAACCAGGACCTGTGCCCTCCACCCAAGGTCAGTCAGACAGGGAGAAACAAGCATTCCTACAGGGCACATCAGCATTAGTGCTCCTGCTTACTCCGACTTTTGTCATTTTAATACTGAGTGGAACGACGTTACGTGTTTTTTTCACAGACCCCGGGTGTCAGTTGCAAGCGCACAAGCAGCCTACATGAAAGGTAAGTCTGGAAATGACAAGTATTCGCCAACCTGCTGGTATTTCTCCCACTGTACTCCCATTTTCATTTTCTCCTTCTTTAGCCACTGACTAAGATCCTGATGGAACCATATTTCCTGTATGAAGTCGAGTATTTGAATTATAATTAGTATTGCCTAATGAGATTGCATAAGGTATCCCCCTTGCAGTAATTAAGGATTAGGAGATGACACTTATAAGTAAAATAATACTCAGGCAAGCCTTGGAACCTGATCATACCACTGTTTGGAAGAGGAATAGCCTTCAGTAATCTAGGAAACTGTGTAAGAGCTCGATACTAGGGCTATTAGCTGTTTCGTCATAGAAGCTGACGTAAGGGAGATTTTACTGTGTCTGAAGGGGACTAACTGGCGCATAGAGATTCCCTCACTGTAACAATTCATTTTCCTTTGTTGAACTGGGTGGGTAATCAATGGGTTTTAGTCGATTCATTTTGTCCCAGAATAAATCAAATACTCAGTACCCTAGTTCCAACTGGCGACCTAATCTAAATAAGTTAATTGTCTGTCTTTTGGGGTAACTTCCAGTCTTAATCAATAGGATTAAGTGGGTCTTAGGTAAAGCAAGGCTGCATAAATTACAGTAATTAATAATTGCACTCATCCACCGACTGACCCACGTAACAATATATATAAATTTTCATACAAATGCGTTTATCTTGCATAGTACTTACCTAGTACTGATAAAAACTCCTCTCGCCTTTTATGTCAACACAAAATATTAGGAACTGTCGCATATGTAGTCACATGTACTGTCACAAATTTTGAGACAGTTCATGCTGACTACATATGCGCTAGCTTTCATCAATGGCCGCACAACTAGTTACAAACTTGGTTAAAAATGCAAAAGTATATGCAAACTTTATTGAAAATTCACAAGCTCTTATATTTTTTTCTGTTTTTCTAATAATTATTCTAGTTCAAGTATTAATCTAATAGGTTTTCCAAGCTATTGAAAATATGTAGTTGGGTTTAACTTTAGTCTCAGAATATTACTTTAAATCTATTCAAAGTTTCAACTTTGGGTCCGATATAACTGATCCGAGTTGCCAGACTGGAAGAAGAAAATAAAAAATAGAAGAAAAGTACTGGGTGACAATATATTTTCGCACTTTGTTTACATATAATCTGACATATTGATATAATATGCGAGGATGCAGAAGACTGCTCAGGAGCTACAAAAAATCAACAACGAAATGCTAGAGAAAATCTTTTTCCCCTGGAAAACTTCAGGTAAAGATTCATGGAGGAAGCAGATGAAAAATAAATATTGCCTCGATTTCTCTAACCTCACATTATAATGTTTTAGTTTTTCGAACCTAAAACCGTATTTGATATATCTTCTTGCGTTGGGTGTCAACTGTCCACAAACTTTCACTTACCCTAAGCATTTCGAGTCCGTTGTCGCATAGGTTTTCTTGAATATCTTTTTATATATCAGCTGTATCGTCTTGATATTTTGGCACAGCATGTTTTAGACCCTCCGGTTTTGGGCAATATAATGAAGTACCAGAATTTATTGATTAAGGCAATTTACTCTTGAACTTTTTCAATTTCCGAACACCTGTCCTTGTCTCAGCTAAAGAGTTAGGAAAGAAGCCCCGCCCACTCGTTTCCTCTCTGCCTCAAACATTTGAATGGAAGAGTGTACTACGATGTGGCTTTTTACTTTTTACATATCCAAATTAGTTTATACATTAAAGTTTATCTGTATTTCATTGTTTTGAGAGATTATTATAACCTCATGGTTCATTTACAATATATAAATACAGATTGTTGGACCGACAGAAAATTAGAAGGGCAGTAGTTTACTGGTTGTCAGGTATGTTTATTTTGTCGTCCAATATGCGCAAAACGCCTGAAGTCACCCACAGCTGAAAGTATACGTCCAACCAACTGTATCAGCTATGGGAAACATGTTGCGGTATTGTCACAGTGGATGCCGCAATGCATTTGCATTACGGCTGTTTGCTGCCTATAATGCAGAGAAGGTGGCCAATGGGCTAAGAATTTTTCTGAAAAGGTAAGTGACAATCTCTTTAAGGGTTCCCTTTAACATACATGCACCGGAACATGATTGAATTATTTTAAAACCCTCTTATCGAACTGACAATTATAGCATTCTGTGGAAGGATTTTGATTGTTGAAACCGGTAGGCCTATTTAGACGCTTGCAGCTCGCTGCATAGGTTTATATTTCAGTGATAAGGAAACAAATATACCTGCCTTCATTTTTAGCTGTACTGCTTAATATTTCTATAAGCTTTTTGATGGTATTTCCAAAATAAAATAAACAAATTATATGTTCAATGTCTTGATGGAAATTGCAAGTTACATTAGTGTAACGTTTACCATTTGCAGGAATATTACAGTATTTTAATGTTCATATTCAGTACGACCAGATACTAGCAGTGTATCGAAATATTCACAAGCAGCTCACTTATAAAGCCATTCTGTCATAATAACAGTAAAAGAGTTAAAATTTGTACTTTTCCATTACAGGCCTCATAATCGAGTTGCAGATGTCATAGGCATTACGGTACAAGCGGTGCGGCGTATAGTGCAACACATTATGGTCTCCGCCAGACACACCAACAACTTCCTCATCGCCTTCATCAGCCCATGTCTTCGAAGGAATTGAGGATGGCGAACATCATCCCGGAAGAAACCTCGGAGACGTCGGTATGGCGATTCATCCACGACATGGAGTTCCGATACAAGACCTCACATAGGAAGTTGCATGTGAAGATGGAATCCCTGGACGTAGTGTGCCGCCGGATCGTCGCTCTTCCGACACTCAAACGACACCAGGAAGACGGTAGGCAGGTGATTTACCTGGATGAGACGTTGTTTACCAGGGCTCATATATAAAAAGATATTTAAGAAAACCTGTGCGACAACGGGCTTGAAATGCTTAGGAATAAAAGATTATAATTTTCATTCGTTTGCTGTGCTTCTTTTCCTGAGATCTTCACAAGCAAGCATTATAGAAATTAAACAAATTATTAATACCACTCCCACCCTTAAGCGCTTTCTACTTTGTCTCACACTGAATGCGGCACAGAGCCCAAAGAAGCATGCCAATGTCAATAAAGGAAATGAAAAGTGAAGCCCCTGCAAATGAAGTTCTTCAAGAGCAGCAACAACCATACCTGATCTCAAAACTTGGGAAATAATCAGTAATCAGAGTTGGTCCACAGAACCGCGCATATCATTCTATAAAATGAATCACGCGATAATTCACAATTATGTAAATGAGACAAACGTAATTGGAAAACAAATCATCTGCAATTACATCAGCAATCTACATAATGAAGTACTTATGTTAATGAAGAAGTTGCATAATAGACTTAATTAAGATAAAATTACCATTCGTTAACGAATGAAAGGACTTCATTTCAGTGAGATACTGATGCAAATCTCTTCGGTTGAAATAAGCTGCCACGCGAATACTAATTTCGATATGAAATAAAATTGATTTTATGGCGAAAACGGCGGCATAAAGAAGCACCCAGTCCGACTTTGACGGAATCAAAGCATATGCGAAATAAATCATGGTAAAATTAAATCATCTCAGTTAACAAAGCAGTTAGTGATTAAAAAAAATAGTCCTGCAAAATGGATTCCTTTTAGATGCCAATCATGATGCAGTCCATTTAAAAAAAAAAAAAAAAGATGAATGAAAAGAAACGCATTGAAGGAACCGATATTCTGCAGATTCTAAGTGTAATTAATACAATAACATGTTTAAGGTAGCGTCATAATATTTTCAACGTGACTATAGATACCCTTATCATTCAAACTGAGAGAGAGAGAAAAAAGAAAAAATTGTCTTCCTTTGAACGGGTAAAGCTACATCTGCTGGGTCCTTAGATTATACGCATAACTGAGATATCTTGGAAGAAACTCTCTATCGCTGCCACAGAGCTAGAGAGAGAGAGAGAGAGAGAGAGAGAGAGAGAGAGAGTATCTTGAAAGACACAGAAGTTAATGCGATTCAACATCCAACGTTGGAGAAATCACTTGGGCATCTACTCTCTCCCAACAAGAAGATCAAAAGTGACTTGAACTCGACTTGAGATTCCAGACTTCCTGTCTATTTCTTTATACCATCTCTTTCAACACAGAAGAAACAGAGGGGGACTGAGGAAGTGTGCTGCCCTATACACATAAGTTCATACATACACACGTGAACTTACATGAATTGGAAATGAGATTATACTATCTATTCTAGCCTCATTGTATATGGAGGGAATCTCTTGATAAGTTCCCCGCTGGGGACCGACAATTTTTTTTCTTTTTTTTTTGATGAAGAAGGGGGTTGAGTGGGTTGGGGGAAGAGGTTTCTCTACAAAAGCACCCAATGACTCAAAAGGATGAAGAGGCAATTTCTCCAATATTTGGTATGGTAATATAAACATTGATTTTTTGATGACGGGGCCATGGTGTATAGGGACGAGAATTACGTCCGACGTGTGAAAAAACAAATGAAGTGACAAGGGTTCTATGGTTTCCTTGTGGAAAAAGGGCTGATTGGGTCAGAGACACCTTAAATGCAAGTGTTACTCGAATAGAACAGCACATTGCGAAGGAAGGAAAATATTTGAACAGCTTCAGCTTTCAGATTGAAATTCAACTGACTGAATCGAAAAACTACCCAGATGGTGTGATGGTGTTGTTCTTATACATATTCAGCTTTGATAATCTTAACAGTAGCACAGTCGCTTACTAAAGTACTAAAATCATGTATAATATAAAGAGTTTTTGGGTATTATTGACTTATTGACTATAAATAGTTTCCTTTCGATAATATAGAAATTTAATTTGGAAATATTCACTGTACAAAAATCGGAGACTGAGCGTTTGACTTCACTAATAAATGGCCACCATTATCATTACAAAGAATCAGGTGCCTGGGAGGAAAATAAAGTAAAAGAAAAGCTAAACAGTTTTATAATGGATCAGCCGCCTAAAGACAGGAGGAGCAGGCGTTATGGGAAAAGATTTAATATGAAACACAGAGAGGATACAGAATGGTGAAGGCCAAGGATCTGTTTCATTGACACTGGGGGAATCCTTGCATCACTATATCTTCGAAGAACAGTCCAGGCAAAGGTTAATAAGTAATTCATTTTCGTAGCAAAATAAGAAAAATTCATTAAAACTGACTGCCAATGTTGACAAACTCCAATGATGAAGTCATTTTCCGCGGGACATTAAATAAAATTCGCCATGCATCGGAAATTGAAAGCAGTAAGTTGACCCTCACTGAAATTATTAGTAAAAAATTACTCCACATTACAGTAGTTTTCGAAAGTTTGTAAACTTCCACTTTGCTCAGTATTGCTGCTTTAGCCGATTCACGTAATTACTAACAAGAGAGCCCAGGCTCGAACCAAGTGAAGGGAAGCAACGATAAGGACGCGTTGCGTGAAACCCATAAAGCATCTGTTGACCTAAACGATGGATTTGATTAGTCGACCACAATTGGTCGCAGCAGTAGGAGAAGCAGATAGGACTAACCTTCTAATATCAGATTACTTGATAAGAATCCTGGAGACAAATCCAACATTATGTAACTTGCCTTGCCAGGGGCGGCGACCTCTAAACAAAACCCCTACAGCTCGATGGGTGATGATCCCTCTATACATAACACTTCCAAAACATCAGTAATTTCATATACCGCCACAGAAGACTCATCAGCAGCACTTCGATTACATTTACAACCACTGCCCCTTTACTTTGTTCTCGCATGCACTCTCGTACTTCCCGGATATTAAGTAACTTTCTCTTTAGTACCTCTTTCACGCTATGTATCCATTACTTTCTGTGTATTCGTTTCCACCTCACTCCGATACTTCCAAATTATGTGCTTCTTTCGCCAACCTATCGTCATCCATACTCTCTACAATACCAAATCATATTATAACGCTTGATCCATGCTGTGAGCTGTGCTACCCTTTTTTAATCATTGGTCACCATATTCTCATTCTACCATCATCCGTTATATTTTATCCCAAACATTTACTCGACTCAACTATTTCCTGTGAGCAGATGGTATGCCGAATGTACATTTGCTAAAGGCAGGATGCTAAAATTTCAACAAAAGAAAAACCAGGACACTGAACGGATATAAAGCTGAATAACCATGATGCCGGATGGACATGAAGGCACAATACTATAACAACAAACAGACATGAAGCCGTACAACTTAAAGCTCAGAAGAAATTCTAGTAACTGGCTTTAAAACTCATCTGTCACTTAAAGATTTTACATAGCATTTATAATTTTATATTTCCAAAACACGTAATGATTTAAAGATATTTATATACATTACTAATCCTACAAACTCTGCGACAAAATGGGAGAAATATATTTTTTAAACTGATCCCGTAAGATAGGGCAAATATCAAGAAACTTACTTTTTGACAAACGTGCCAATCACTAAGTTATGAAGTACGTCGTTATACCATCTAGTTTCAGTACAATATTCTAAAATAGCTAGAAATTCCTTCTCTTTAAACACTGTAGTTTGTGCGTTTCATAAAACAGCATGCAATAGTAAAAAGCTATTTTCAATGATACACGGTTGCACATACGGTATAAACAAAATCTTCATGAAAGCACTGCCTGAAGGTTTGAGAAACAGGAAAACTGTAATGATGAGTTAAAACTACAGGTGACAATGATAACGCTCGTACTCTTGTTTTGAAACTTTTGAAGAATATGGAAACTCAAGCCAAGCATACTAACGAGGCCACAAGCACTGTAATTAACAATAAAATAGAAGATTCACGACATAATGTTACTGGAATCCTGCCTAAGAGAAAATCACTAGGGAAAATGGTAAGGCGAAGAAGAAATGTAGAAACTGCGAATGGCTCATTAAAACAGTTATCATTCATTTGATGGAATACCTTGCTAATCTGCAGGCAGTCATATGCTTGTCTTAAAGGTCTAAGTATAACAGCATGGGATGAAAACTTTCAGCTGTATGAAAGTAAAGCCGCTACTACTATACTGACAGAGTGACTCTCTACTAAACATGCAGAGCCACTATTATTGTACTGAAATCTTACAAAAGATTTTAAACATTTCTTTATAAATAAATATGTTGTGAACTGATTGCTTTCCAAGGGCTTAATTTGTAAGTCCTAAAAACTGAAGAAATTTCACATGCAGAAGTACGCTTTTTCAAACTAACACTAGCCTTCTTCAAACATATACTACATACAACCCCCGGCTAAATTTTTCATAATATCTCTTACTTGAATTATTGATCGACATTTCTCTGGAAAAATGCAGGAATTATTTAATTTTCCCTTGGCTTATTTATGTTTCTTAATTTCAATGATTTATGATAATTTAGCAAAAGTCAAAATGGGAAAAGCATTACTACATTTTTACAAAAATTACTTATTAGGTGCTATGTTCAAAAGATGTCAAATGTTTGTATCAACTCTTCATGTGGTCCTCTATATATAAAAATACTAAACAGCCACGAGACATATCACACCTTGCCTCAGACAAGTATTGATATTAAACTAGTCCCTGTCCCATCTTCATAACCTAATGCATCCTTCACTTCCATCATAAATACTTTCAATCTCTCTCAAAAACTACACTCTATGCATACTTTCTCAACTTCCTCCACATGGTCTGTTGATTCTATCATAAGTTTTTTTATATGCCCATGTACTTTACTTCAACCACAATGCATAGCAATTTGATAATGACAACATGGTCTTTACACCTTTTTCCTTTTCAGAACCCACACTGATCTTCTCCAGTTAATCCTCTTATGTTCTGTCTTACTCTCAGCTACCACTCTGTTGGCCGCGAGTTCGAATCTCCGACCGGCCAATGAAGAATAAGAGGAATTTATTTCTGGTGATAGAAATTCATTTCTCGCTATAATGTGGTTCGGATTCCACAATAAGCTGTAGGTCCCGTTGCTAGGTAACCAATTGGTTCTTAGCCACGTAAAATAAGTCTAATCCTTCGTACCAGCCCTAGGAGAGCTATTAATCAGCTCAGTGGTCTGGTTAAACTAAGATATACTTAACTTTAACTTACTCTTCAACTAAAATCTTACAATTCATCGGTATGGTAAGTAATATTATGTACATGTGACTCTTGAAGTCTCATTTGCCACTATTGCCTTTACACAGTGGAACATTTATTCCTTTAACCAATTCCTTCAGAACCTTTCCAACATCCAGATATGCCTTGCAAACCCTATGTAACTTCTCATTCATACTCTAACCACCATTCAGTACCATCTCACTTGAAATCTTAACAACTCATGGTGTGTTTTCATTGTTCAGCCCTTAATTGTTCTTACATCGTCAACAGCCACTTTCAAAGAATTTTCAGACTTACTAATCTTTCCACTTTTGTTTCATTTCTCTTTGCTCCCTTTCTGTCCCACACATTCAACACATCTTCAAAATACTCGCCCATTCACCAAATACTGAATTCACCTCAGACATCATTTCTCCAGTTGATTCTGTTACTCTGAGATCCATTTCTTTATTTGCCACTTGCTCTGCATTTACTTTCTTGCAGAACTGTTCCTTATTCTCCCTAAAGTTCTTGCTTACCTTCTCGCAAATCTTTTTATTCACTGCCTTCTTTTCTCTTACTTTTTTTTGACTATCTTATACATCCTCCTATATACTTGTACTTGTATCATACTTGTACTTGTATCCAGCTGCACCTGAACCAATCTCCTGATATTCACTAACACTCTCATTTTCTCACTCGCCACTTGATATTTTTATTGCCCTTTCATTGGCCCAGCGTTCGACTCTCTGAGCGGCCAGTGAAGAATTAGAGGAATTTATTTCTGGTGATAGAAATTCATTTCTCGTCATAATGTGGTTCGGATTCCACAATAAGCTGTAGGTCCCGTTGCTAGGTAACCAGTTGGTTCTTAGCCACGTAAAATAAATCTAATCCTTCGGGCCAGCCCTAGGAGAGCTGTTAATCAGCTCAGTGGTCTGGTTAAACTAAGATATACTTAACTTATTGCTCTTTCATATCCCCCTACTCCCGCACAACTCCACCTGTTCATTAAATTACCCCATTATGCAATTTTGAATACTCATCTGCTCCTTCCAGCTCAATACTTTCCTCTAGCCAATAATACACCTGTTATTTCCTTATATAGCCTTCTCCCTGCCTTCTTGATGAACTCATTTACTTGCTATAATTACACTTACAGCCACATTTTCACCCCTTTCCCTTCAATTTGGATGCACCTCCAGCCACTTTTCTTTATATATTAAGCAAATTTGAATAGTAATCTGCTCCTCCCACCTTCATGCTTTCCCCTAACCAATATTGCACCTGTTTTCTCCTCATATGCTCTTTTCCCTTCTTTCTTGTTAAACTCATTTACTTGTTTAATTACACTTACAGCCACATTTTCACCTCTTTCCCTTCAATTCAGATGTACCTCCACCCACTTTTCTTTATACCTTCACATACATCAGTATGTTCTATCTATCTCGAACTAACAGATAACCTATGGTACTCCTTTCCTTACCATTTCCTCATTCACAACAATATTTTTAATATTTTTATTTGCAAACCATGCATTTCTTGTAATCAAGACATTCCCAACACATTTTCATCATTTGTTACGGGAATTCAAACCCACCGAAAAGACTGTCTTTTTCTCTGCCATCTACCTTTGCATTTCAATCCCCTAACAAACAAAAAAAAAACAAAAAAAATATCCTCTTAATGCAGGTAGGCAGAAGTTCAGACTTTCAAAAACATTTTCTTTCATTTTCATCCTTACCAAGTCCTGGATCATATACTCTGTTTATTACATTTTTTTTTCTGTCCTATTCAGTCTCACCCATACAATCACCGAAAACCCATTTGCTTTCTTTGACCAATCCACAGTCTTCCTGACTCTACACATGCTACCATAGCTCTACTTCTTTTACCTATCCAAGCGCAATCATTCTTTGCCCTCCCAATTTCTGCATACAGTAGACTTTCATCTTTATTTTAGTGGGTGCCAAAATATCGGCATTTCCTTCAAAAAAAAAAATCAAATATCAACAATCACCAAACATTATTTTTTCTCTTCTCTACCACGTCCACGCACTTTCAAACCCCTTTCACTTAGTACTCTACTGACCTTATTCCCTACATACATATGTGCACAAAAATTTCCTAGGCTGTTATTAAAATCAAATTATATATAAAAAAGATTATTTCAAATCAACAATTCAAGACCATGGACTCAAAAGGAAGATCCTCAATGTAACGGAGGTGTTAAATATCGAAATAAAATTTAGCAGCAGCGAAATATCCTCGGTAATTCTCTGTTTGGAAGTCCACCGGAGAGATAAGAAAACACGATAATCTATCTTTTGCCGGAACGTCAAAACAAAAGACGCCCGCAAGGAGACAAACCCGGAAGCCTTATCATTAAACTCCCAAATTAATGACCAACATTCGCGATGTATTTTTGCTTCCATAAAATGGCGAAACAAGGAGCGGAACAAATTACTTTTGGATTGCGAATAAATGCCGCGGGGATTATGGGAGGATTCTCTCTCTCTCTCTCTCTCTCTCTCTCTCTCTCTCTCTCTCTCTCTCTCTCTCTCTCTCTCTCTCTCTCTCTTTTAACAAGGAAAAAATTAAGAAAATTTGTTACAGCTTACCAGTCCGTTAAAAACAGTTGTATTTCTATATGAAAAAGAAAAACAAATTGAAATTATAGACTAACATTTAAAGAAAATACCTCTTTGAGATAAATCTCCGTTACATAAGGATAGTATCAATTTGAAATCTGATATTTACTAAAATTATATCCTGTACCAAATAATTTTCACTATATTCAGTAATGATCTGAATGCCAAGTAAAGCTTAATCATAATGTTTAAAATCTTACCATGGAAATATTCCACACATTTATAGGTAGTGTACAATAATGTTGAGGTTTAATGAAAATATTCAGAAAATATTACAAAAAACAAATGGCACTTTTGCCATTATGAAATAATAACCACGTGCTCTACATAACACGCACATTAAACTCATAAGTCCTGAAATGAGTTAAAGTCAAATAATTAATTTTATTCCGCTAAGACGATAATCAATCAATCTTCTACTGGTAAAAGTGATTTGGGGTTACTATACTCTACGATATATATGACTAAAATAAACGTGCAAAAATTAAAATTTTTTTACCAAATTGATAAAAAAAAACCAACAAATGCAAATTAATTTAGAATTTCTCGAACCCAACCCATTCAGACTTGGACAGCGTCTCAATTGATTTGAATGATTCGATAATATGATATTTCTTACAAAAATTTTCTGAAGAATATCATTTGAGGGTGACAGTACTGTAGGATCAGTCGTATAATGTAAAATATAGATTTTGTGATGGCTAATTGTGATCATACCAGTAACAAGAGCAAGAGGAAGATAATAATGAAAATTTCTGAAAAGCAAAAAGAACTGTGAAGATGAATGACTACAACAAAAATAATTATAGTAATAATAAAAACCCCAGAAAATTTGATATGGTAAATTTCTCAACACAGCAGCAAAACTAAAACCGGGAATGATTATAAAAATAAGTAAATAGATAGATAGATAGATAGATAGATAGATAGACAGATAGGTAGACAGATAGATAGATAGATAGAAAGTAATTCAGGGATAGAAAGCTAGAAAGATGCCTTTTAACGTAAACTTTTGGCGATACATGTAAACGAAATTCCTGCGTTATTGCACATAAAGACGAGAAAGTGCCATACATGTTACAAAACAATACTATAAATATCAGTCGTAAAAAAATACAGTATAATTAACCTTTGGACTGCTGATGGAAACATCCGATAATCAGGGAAACTGATGTGAGATACAACCGCAGTTTCTCTCCGAAAAGAAAGCTTTCTTCCATTTAAAAGAAAACAACGATCCCGCTGTTGAACGAGGATATTTTAAGTAAAATAAGATTTAGTAAAAAAGAGGGTGGTCAGGAATACTGATAAACAGCACCAGCATCGGATTTCAGTTTCGGAAAGTTGCCATAACAACCAGCATAATCATGAACCATCGCTATTCGCATTTCCTAAAATAATTACATCCGCAAAGAGAGAGAGAGAGAGAGAGAGAGAGAGAGAGAGAGAGAGAGAGAGAGGAGCAAATGAATCTTTCAGTTTTAAGCGCCAAATACCCTTTAATGCATTCGTTGTAAACAGACTTGCATATAAGAGATGCTGGGGAACAAAAACACTATGAAACTGAGAATGCCAAGCGAGATTCAAAACTGTGTTAACCTTGCAAATTAGTCACTCGACAGTAGCCAATTAATATGTCGGGTTTACTTTCAGTCCTTCAACTAATAATTACTAAACTTTGTAACATGCTGGCCTCTAGCTTTCTTGGTGCGAGTTCATTCTACGTCATAATCTGGTATATGATACTCGTGTGTTAGTGACCATGCACCTATTGTAAATACTGTAAAATGCTTTTTAACATATGCAAAAACGACACTCGCAACTCTCATTTGGACCCTGGGATCGAGCCAAATTTGTTGTCAGCCGTGGGGCCATCGAGAATGGAGATAGAAATGTTCTGAAGTGACTTAACCATCTAAACCTAACTTGAAAATGGCGTATGGCTATGAGGTAGTGAATGTGCCCACAGGCAAGAAGGTGGGTACAGAATATGATCAAGAATATGATAAGGGATATGATCACACACCTAAGGAGGACGAATACAGTTGGTGGAGTCAACTGGTTCTGATAATTTAAAAAATACAGTTGTCAGAAAGTCAGGAGAAGTTGGCTGTCACCATTCTTAAAGGTAGGATGGAAAATAGTAGAACACGACTTTTTTATATCTGGCTCTAGGAATCAATGGGGTGTGTTGCATACTAGTAACAGACTTCACCCAATGTCACAGGGTAAGCTTTGAGGGCCACTGTCCCTCCATAAAAATAATGACAGAAACTGGAGAGACACCTTTAAAATATTTTGGTGGAGGACATGTGACTATTGCAGTATACCCGTATAAAGACAATCAAGGTGTAGTTCCAACTACCCCTGTGAGAGGTGAGATAGTCCCCGCAAGGATACTGGTAAGTTTGTTGGTTAAGCCACTAATGGATTATTAAAGGTGGTTGGGCCCCAAGTCAAGTGGCAAGAATATCAACCTGAAAGTAATGTATGTGTACATAAAGGAAAGGTTTACATCCCTGTGGTTAATATAACAAACAGTGCAATACAACTTGAAGGTAATTTTGTGTGTGCTCTGGAAGGAAGTAGCGAGTTTCTTCGGGCTTGCAGGTATAATGGAAATTTTATTCGGTATTTTGGCCAAATTGCTCAGCTGTTATATAAGTCAAAGGGAAAAATGCAATTGAACGGGGGCTTGCAGTAGAATCGGCTTTCAATAATTTGAAAATGGCCCTAAGAAGTGACGTATTGCTGAAGTATCCTCATTTTGACCAGCCCGTTTTAGTAACTATGAATGCTAGTAATATTGAAATTGGAGGTGTTATATCACAAACTGATGACAAAGGGCGTGAAAGGGGGCCAAAAAGAATTGTAGTACTTTTGATCGACAGGCACTTGTAATCCTGTATGTTTTGGAAAGGCATTGATATTTCCTTTTGAGGTAACAGATCATCACCCTCTGCATGATGTATTTAAAAAGGGGGATTTAACTGCACACAAGTTGCTAGAGTTTAACATCACTGGATTTGAGTTCACAGTGGAGAAAGGAAATATGATGACTAACACCCTTGCCAGTAGTCCAGTCGCAGGTGTCTTGACATAGAATCAGAAATGAAAGGAGGAAATACAGCAAAATAGAATTATCAAGTTACCGTGGTAAAGAAAACAGAAGAACAAAAAAAAAAAAAAAGGCGGGCGAGATGTGTGCATTGTCATGGTGACCTTAAGATGTAGCAGATTGACAGTGGTGAGGCCGGTAACTCCTGCCCTTAAAGAAAAGATGATAGGAGTTCCTAAACTAGAGATTAAAGTTAGGTGGGTAAATAAAATGGGAAGCGCAGACGTGGGTGCTTTAGCGGATGCATGCCGCGATGAGGATAGATTGATAGACTTTTGTTGGTAGAAGACGGAAGAACTGAGAGAAGGACGTAGATAGGAAAAGTGGGTTTTTGACAATCTTGCTGTGATCAATGGAGAACCCACACGAGGGCTTTCATTTATAAACGTATCATTTAAGAGGCTTTTTCTCGACGAAGGAATATGATATTGCTCCTATGAAGAAAGACCAGAGAATATTGTTCCCAGGTAGTGCTCCCCTCTCATCTGATAGATAGTCCATGGCAGTGTTGTACGAAATCCTATATGCTGGGCAGCTGGGGACTGAAAGAATGTTAAAGAGGGCATGAGAACATTATTTTTTGTTAAGGGTAAAAAAGATTCTACCTGACCATATTGTTAGGTGTCATGAATGCTATTGTATATGCAATCATCGAAACAAAATACCTGAGACCCAGCAATGGGCTGCCATCTCCACAAAATTTTACTGTATGCACACCGACGTGATTAGCCGCTTTCCCTAGGGACCTAGGCCCCACAAATGCATTTGTGTGCTTGTGGATGCATTGACACGGTATACCCATACATACGTTATGTACAACAAATCCATGGTCCAGGTATTGTACTCGTCATAAATAAGTTTACTAGTCCAGGAGTGATAATTACAGACCAAGAAAGAGAATTTATAAATGAAGTGTTACATGAAGTGGCAAATGTTACGCAAATTCAACGTTTCCCTGTCAACCAATCAACGGTCTAATGGAATCCCATAAAGGAGAGATCATAAATTTGCTGCGATGTTTAGTGGTTAGGAATGTGAACCAGTGTTTGAATTTTCTGCTTACAACATAATTGTCCATATACAAAATGTACACTGAATCTGTGAAGGATACACTCTACTCGTTTAGTGTTCAGCTATGACCCAGATTGTTGCCCTATTCAGTGATCATGGACTCAACGAGACTCCCATATGATTCGGTAGAACATTACGGAGTGTATCTGTGCAACTTGACCTGAAGAGTGATGCAGGCAACACAGGAGTTCACGATGAAAGCTAATGAAAAATATCAGAATGACAACGACCAAAGGTTAAATACTACACCTGTGAAAATCTTCACAGGTGCTAGAGAGTACTTTCGATTAAATTAATGCTTGTAGCTGAGAAAACATAAATTGGAGTCATCTTATCTAGACCACTTCAAGCAAAAGAAGTAAAAATATCCAGTGTGGTACTGCAAAACATTCATAATGGGAAAATGTCGGAAGTTTCTTATGCGAGGAAAACTGTGACGAAGAAGAAGCAAATAGTTGAGACCATTATCCTTTTGTTAGTTTGGGATGCAAAAGGGTTTCGACGTTATGAAGTATGTCGATATGTTAAATTTTAGTGTCTATGTATACTTTTCTATTAATGTGTTATGTCGTATGTATATTCCATTTATGAGAGCTAAAACTTTAAAGCTCATTTACGGGGTGCTTTCAGATTTTGAAGTGTAGATAGCTACACATAGAGCTTACTGTTTTACGAATAAGAGAGAATGGAACTTTCATTTGAAACCATGGCGATAGCCAATGTGATTGATGGGTAACATATGCACAATATATTCATCATGCTTTGGAGGCATACGCATTAGCCAGTGGATTATGATGTGTTTCTGTTTATTTTTTCCAGTAATAAAATGCTTTGCTTTACTGAGTATTTAGTGCAGCAGATGTTCAAATGTGTTGGGAAAATAATATTTCACTTGATTCTGATTATGCGGGTTGCTGAAATCTTATAATAACTTTGCTTTGATTTTAATGAGTCAGGATAGTGGTAATATTTGATTTGATTTTGGTTATCTGGCAACTTCTTTCTCCATTGCAGATGCCCTCGTCGTGATTATCCCGTTATAGGGTTCAAAACTTAGCAGCAAGACCGTGGCCACATCACTCCTTATGAGTGTTGTATCCTAATTAGCTTCTGAGAGTTATACTACATAGTTCTGTAGGCTCTTAAATATAATGTACTAAAGAGTTATTATTCGGGACCGCCTGGCATCCATAATATTATCATTATTACTGTACACACTTTTCTTGTTATCATTATTGGGTTCTATATTATAATGAGTAGATTGAGGGCATTGTATCAAATTAAATTAAATTATCAATCTCAATGGCTTGATAATTTAAAGATGGATTGAAGAATGTGAAGTATAAGCGGTCTCGTCGTGCTAGTGAGCTCTAGTTTTCCTGGGGCGAGTCCAGTCTGCTTAAAGTATGATTTGTGACACTCATGCGTTAGTGCTCACGCACCTATTGCAAATATTTCAAAGTGCTTGTATATATATACAGTGTATATATATATATATATATATATATATATATATATATATATATATATATATATATATATAAAAATAGCACTTTCGACTCTCATTTGGACCTCAGATTGAGCATATATGTATGTATATATGTATATATATATATATATATATATATATATATATATATATATATATATATATATATATATATATATATATATATATATATATATATATATATATATATATATATATATATATATATATATATATATATATATATATATATACAAGTCAGAGTCAGAGGGAATTGATAACAGTATTCAGAGTGTGATTACATATATACAGTATTTGACAAAGGCTACTTGGATGCTGAAAATAAATTGTCAAGAGTTTCCTAGTTATTCAAACGCATCATACCCTGTTAAACTGTTGAAATAAAATGAGAGGGAAGCATTATGTTCGCATTACATTTACTTCCTAATGGTTTTAGCAACTTCCAATGCAGCATTCTTTTACAGTGACTTTGAATATTTTAATGTACATATCTATACCTATCTATCTATCTATGTATGTATGTGTGTATGTATGTATGTATGTATGTATATATATATATATATATATATATATATATATATATATATATATATATATATATATATATATTGTTAAGAAGTGATCAAGTACCTGGTTATTACACAACTATTAAATCCAAAAATTTACCTCACTTCAGCCAGATACCTAAAATCTCATAACAATAATATTACGACTGAACACTCTAAAGGTAATAGTGATCCCTTAAAACTTGCTTATCACTTGAAAAATCAATCTAAGTTTATAGTTAAGACAAACAATGTAACAGAATTTTCACAATAAAAACATTTTTAAAGGTTATCTATCTGCATGGCATTCAAATGTTTAAATTACATACTAGAGCCATCATGCTTCATATCTTTAAATTATGGTAAAAAAAACAATCGACAGACAACTCATACTAACAGAAAGTAAATTCTAAATTTTGATCTCTCTCGCAGTAAGAAAGATATAAATTTCGTAAAACCCCACACGGACACGAACATTAGTAACAAAAAAGCTTTGGACCTGTAAATCCTTCATCGCTGTCAAAAGAAATACTTCTTATTTATTCAGAATCAAATGCAATGCAAAAACAAATCAGGTGCTGGCTGAAGGCAAAAATAAGAAATAACAACAAAATAACACTTCCTGTTATTAAAGATGTCATGTCCAGATAAAGAGCTATATCAAATTCATTATGAAAGAGCAGACGTATTGTGTGTGTGTGTGTGTGAGAGAGAGAGAGAGAGAGAGAGAGAGAGAGAGAGAGAGAGAGAGAGAAATGGATAAGTATTTGTCAACTAACTTTTTTGGCTGTTACTATATGAACGTGAAGAACGAGAAAAAAATTCATACAATAAGGTAAATATACGGCATACGATTTTAGTACTTTGAGAAATCTAACTAAAAATGAAATATACAAATCTTAAGGATGTCCGTTGTACTCGAATAAGTTTAGCGGAATAAAACGCTACAAAATAAGCATTCATCTAGAAAATTCATGTCTTATATCTCCTTTTTATTGAACAAGACTGTAAGTCAGGTCTGATAGTCAGTTGTTTTTGTAAGGTTGGACAGAATTCTCGAATTCCCGAATTTCCGTAAGATGGCTGACGGGACCGGCAACTCAGTAAAATCATCGTGTTCCTCGCTTCAAGAATAAAGAAAAAAGGAGTGGAGAAAAAGAGCGGGGACCGATGCCGAAATATTCTTCCGACCACTCTCCAACAAGAGGGCAAGTAATAAGAACATGAGACCTGGAGCAGAAAGAAAAGTCTCAAGATTAGCAGAGTTCATTGTAGATACTTTTCGAAGAAGACTGTTTCTGGACGCACATTTCCAGTTAAATTGCACTTTATGCGTAAGAGCAAGCGAAATCTCCATATCAAACTAACTATAATTTCTCCGTCTGTTGTGAGACCTTGACTTATAGATGCTCATAAGATGCAGATGCCTAACGCTTAGTTAAACCGACTCATCCAAGGCGCTATTTTAGTTGGTAGATACAACACCGTCATTTAAAATACCTCATAAAAAAGGGAAGCACACATACCGTAAATTGGGTTAACTATATGATACATGCACAGCAAATTGAATTTAGGTAGTTGCATAAAAAATTCATTGTGAAACTATTGCAGTTTAAGTCAATAAATTATTTCCATTATCAAGTCTGAAAGACTTGGAAGTCCAAGTAAAGACTTTACTGCCTGGATAAGGCTTCCTGGTGAAAAATGCATTTGACTTACATCTAAGTCTGCAAAGAACTCCACCCACATAAGCACACACACAAATAAATTTTATAAATTTGCAACTTACTGACTGATGGAAACATTTACTTCACTGCTATGGTATATGATCTACTTCGATGAGCATGCAAAACTGAGTACGGAAAAGTAATTTATGTAAAAAATTCATTTTCACTGTTACATGTGTAAAAGGGGTTACATTATATGCATTTCAATTAACATACCTAATATAATTAGGATAGGAAAGTGCAAATCAAGAAAAACGATAGAAGGCCAGTGAGAGCCTGCGTATTTCGTTCACAAAAGACAGTTCAGCTGCCAAATTTTATGCACGTAGGATCTAAACAGTGTATAAATTTCATTTGTACACTATACATGAAGACTTAAATATATGTCGAATAAGAATACTTAGAATAATTAAGATAAAAATGGAATGAAAATAAATTCTCCAAAGGAATAAGAGAATACGTCGCTCAATAACTGTCAAAGGAAATCTATCACACAGTGATATGAGGAACGCAACCATTCTTGACAGGAATATTGCGGGCATCATCCGTAGGATGAGATGGGAAGAGGAGTAGTGGAGAGAAATCCTGGCAGCATCAGCATCAGCCTCTAGATAAGAAAGGTTCCCATGGCAACCGGCATAATGAAGGGCCGTCGAGATTCAAATCTGCTGAAATGAATACATCCGAACGAAAGAAAAAAATACTGACAGTCCTTCAGAATTCTAAATCCCCTGATACACTTTAATGAAGGGAACTGATAAAGGCTTAATGTACTAAAGATCTGTAAACAAGGCTATGAATCACAAGGAATATAAGATTTATTGCTCTCCAATAACGGCACCGTTGTCCATAACACGATATGAATTCTTCGGATTACGAAGCAGTAGACATGAAACCTGTATCTCTGAATTAGACAATAAAATGAAGCTGAAAAACACAAGAATTTACAGACTCTTATAATCTAATGGATTGTCATCTATCTGGGCGTTAGAGAGAGAGAGAGAGAGAGAGAGAGAGAGAGAGAGAGAGAGAGAGAGAGAGAGAGAGAGAGAGTTCTTTTGAAAAACCAACAATAAAAACTAGAAAACGTCAAAATCTTTGACCATTGCATGTAATTCAAAACGAATCACGGAAAAAGAAAATATTTTCTCCCAACAATGCAAAACCTCCTATAGAAAGCAGGGAAGAAAAACATCTCCCAAAGCAATTTCTTCCCAGGTCCAAAGGGACATAACTTCAACTTACATCGAGCCGATTTCCTTCACAGCAGCAAACATTTACTCTCTTTTTATGACTTCCGGATTTTGGGAAGTATTGGCAAGAAGACTTCCAGGGGTAATGGGGATTGGACCGGGGAGGGACGGTTTAGGGGAGGTCAACGATCATAGTTTGGGGTGAAATTAAGTTCATTTTTGCTTGGAACATTTATCAGATCGAGCTCCCCGACTTCCCAGCAAGAGATTGGGATGATAAAAGGATAGCATTTTAGCCATCTTGATATATAGTATATACTTCTCCTTTTTGCGCAGATTTGACCCAATTTATTTTGAGTCGACGTCAACGGCAGCCTGAACTTGTGACCTTTCATTCACGATGCGCTCAGAGTCTTTTTGGATCTTCTTTAGCGAGTTATAAAGGCATTTATATTTGATAGAAAACATATGCTTATCCTCTTATAACTTTCCCTAAAAGTTACAGAAAGGACACTTTGACAGCACCCCGTCTTGGTTACATTTACCGTAGGTAGAATTTTAAAAAAGATATAATAATATTCATTACTTTGGAAAAGTCACTCTTTTTTCAGCTTATTCCTTAGGCGTGGTGGCTCTTCCAGCTATTTCTATCTCGACCGACTTATTTTATAACTGGTTTTAACAGATGGCATTCTTGACTCCAACCCTCCCCATTAATTTAGGCTTGGGACCAGCACTGAGTTGTTCTGGCCTGTCCCACATCGCCCCCCACCAACCCCTCTTCCACGTGGTGGGGCTGGGGAAGGCCACACACTTATGTCAAAAACGTTACCAGAGGGCATCAGAGACTTCTGTAACTTTCCTTTCGTTGCCATCATGACGGCAGGCACTTGGAAATCCTCTGATTTGGCTTTCGTATTGTATGAGAGGCGATTTGCTCCAATTTCTCTTTAACTGATATTTTATTTGCTGTGAAACAGCACCTGTGGCTTGCACCTTTCATTTTATATAAAGAGTCACTAACGTACCACGGCCCTGTTTTAATTTATTGTGAGAAAGCACAATATTCTATACTGGCCTCACTTTTTTCTTACTATGAGACAGCTGTAATGAATGAATTAAGCTGAATTGGATAGGATTTTACTTTAACATGTCTTACGGGCTATAGGAGTTTGTGCTGCCTGTCGAATTGATAGAATAGCCGTACCTGGAATATACTGTCCAGTCTGAGACAATGGTATCCAATGGGTAGTACTTAACTTAAAACTATTAATGGTAAATCTTCATTTTATACTGAATATGCTTAAAGGCAGAGTTGCGCATATCTAGCCTCATGCCATTTTCAACTGCGTCTGCGATCACTGTCGCTGAATAAGTAAAAGGTTTCTAATTCATTTCCTAGGTTAACAGAGGCTCCTTGTGTTTTTAAAGGAGTGCCCATGTGCATGTCCTCTCCAAGGAAGCGCCGCAAGAGAGACATGGGTTTTTTAAGTACCACAAGAGTGACATGAGTTTTCTACGAAGTCTCCACTAACTTCCATCCACTGACGCTCATGCACTAGCATTATGACATGGTAAAAGTTTATATCTTGGACTTCTAAATACTCCTGTACAGCACAGATGACTCCACTAATCAGACTAATCCAGCTCAGGTAAGAAAAGAGCAAGACATAAGATTCAATGCCATGGTTTGTAACTTCATCCGTTGCCACCTGACCCATCAGGAACAGTGAGATTGTCCTGGAGCAACAGCACGCCCCCAGCAACTTTCCTCTGCCTTTTACTTTAATTGCCATTTTTTCAGCTGTCACAGTTCTGATGCACAAGTCTCCCCCGTTCATGGTTGACCCTTTCAGAAGAAGTCTACATTAGAAAACCCTGAGAACTTAAAACAGGCCAGTTGATTGAGTTTTATGGAAGTGAGGGAACCATGATGTTTCTGTTGCTATTATAAACCTTTGATTCATGTTCAAAATGTTGAACCCGTGTCACATCATGGGTTGGGAAACTCCGGTAAAAGTTTCTTGGATCAACTGGAAATGAGTCGAGAGTCTCAAGACTCGCCACTCTAGTTAGCTCCTATCCTAGCGTTAACATTTGTGGTACCGTACCAATCATTTAGGTAGTCTGACTATAACCTGTTAGGCAGTCTAATGAACCGTTCTGTGAATGGAATTCGTTTGTTCGGATGTTTAAATTAGGAGCCTCGTGGATTTCCTTGCGATCATACCCTTCTTATTCTGATGGTCAACCGCATATTATTTTTTGTTCATCTTGAGATCATTCTCGCACAAAGTGACTTTAAAGTCTTCATCCACAATAAAACCATACCAATGAATTGAGTTCTTGTATAGTACAAATATTCCTGTGATCCTCCTAAACAGAAATTCTATTTGAAATATCGGTGTTTCCCGGGAGATTTCGCAAATCTTCTTTAGTTCAAGATGAACTGATATACTACCTTGAATCGCCATGCACACACACAGCCTATAGTTTTTCCTTTGCTTTACTTTTTTTAATATATATATATATATATATATATATATATATATATATATATATATATATATATATATATGTATATATATATATATATATATATATATATATATATATATATATATATATATATATATATATATATATATATATATATATATATATATATATATGTATGTGTGTGTGTGTGTGCGTGTGTGTGTAGAATCTACTGGTCACTTTTACCAGATACATATGTAATTGTAATAGCCACAATGCCCCCTTAACTTCTTGAATTCTTTGCGCTTTTTTGGATACGCTTGTCACTACAAAGCCTTAAGATCCATGTGCAAGGAATATGAAGACATCATATCTTCATATTTCTTGAACTTGGATCTTGAGGCTTTGTAATGACAAGCGTATCCAAAAAAAAGCAAAGAATTGAGAAGAGATGAGGGTTATTACACACACATATTACATTACATATTATAATTTATACATATGTATATATATATATTATAATTTATATATTTATATATATATATATATATATATATATATATATATATATATATATATATATATATATATATATGAATTAACCATGAATAATTTGCTTTTTCTTCTCTGTTTTCTGATTTTTCACATACTGGCTTTCTTTCTGTAGAGTTGCCACAGGTGACTTTGGTCGTTCTTAGTAATGACTTTAATTATAAATAACTTAAAATCAAGAGCAATAAGTGACCACCGTTGTTAAGAGTAAATTTCAGTAACAGCAGAATTAACTAAGAATTGAAATAAATATCTTAGTTTCAATGAATTAAGAGGAAAGTCTCAGGGACTTGGGATGAAGATAATTTACTTCATCACGTTGGTTTCTGTGGGAACCATCATAATGAACGGTTACCGAATTTCAAATCTATTTAGATGTATAAGTATGCAACTTGTAATGACTGAATAGTTAACTATTTTCGAAGATACGCCTTAATTATATGAATAAATGAAGCTTTGTAAATATAATAATAACAAGATATAATAATGCGAGAGTTAGGTAACACATTACACTAGGTTACCAGACCTTCCATATAAACATTTTTTAAAGAAACTTGAGGTCTGAGTAACTATTTTGAAACCTTTTGTGTCTATGATATTTTACAGGATTAATCTTGCTAACAAGCTCTGCGGTGATCCTGGAAGGCTGATGCCAGATGATACCTAAAAAGCAATCAGTCCACAGACACGTTAAAACAGGTGGAAGCTAGTAGTTACACCAGTTATCAAAACACCTTTTTATAATAATTATAATTTTGCCCTGCTAACACTAAAAGAGAGAGAGAGAGAGAGAGAGAGAGAGAGAGAGAGAGAGAGAGAGAGAGAGAGAGAGAGAGAGGCGCTAAAATGATTGTTTCTAACCTGAAAAATTATATTATGTATTACCTAACACCACCCACAAAAAAAAAAAATAAGTACAACAAAATATTGATGCCCCCAAAAAATAAGTGCAACAAAATATTGATGCAGTCTTTAAGAAAAAATGGATATCTCTGAACATGATATTCATCTGCATGGCTTGCAAAATACAGAGAGAGAGAGAGAGAGAGAGAGAGAGAGAGAGAGAGAGAGAGAGAGAGAGAGAGAGAGAGAGAGAGAAGAATTTTCTTGCTGAGTCAACGTTTAAATACAAACACTTGAACTCGAAAGAGAGCAGGTGTAGATGAAATTCAAACTACAGGATTCTACAAAAGCACAATTTCGGCACAAACAATCGAAATACAAGCGAAGTGTCAGGAGGTCTAATTGGCACTGTCTCGACCTCCCACTTACTTGCTGATTGGGTGCCGCTGCTGACAATTCTCCTGTGATTCGATTTCGTGTCTAGTGCTCATTGCTGCGCCACAAGGGGGTGAGGGGGAGAGTACGGCTGTGAGTGGAAAGCTCAGAGAGAGAGAGAGAGAGACATAGTAACTGTAAAAGACGCCACGTAGAAACAAATGTACCTGTGGCTGTAGTTTTACTAGCTGCAGCAGTAGCAGAAGTATTAGTACCAAGAATGAAGAATGGAAAGATACCAGATGAGAACCAAAAAATTAGGAAGGAGTGGGGAGGGAAGGAATGAATGTCTTATAAAGAAGAGTGCAGATATTGGAGTAAGACATCTGAGAGGTTATTGTAATAAATACTCGATTGCTGAATCTTTTTATACAGTCAACTGTTTATCGTAATGCCTGTCTACCTGATTTACCTCTTACAATTACGACTGACAGACAAGGTGATAACTGGCGAGAAGGTCCTCCTTGTAATATTTGGGAATGATAGAAAATTCAAACACGTTACAATGAACTGGACACTGAAGTAAACAATACATAAAACAATTATGGCCTTAATATTCACATAATCTCATTTTACAATGATGCCAAACATCTGAAGAGCCAGAAACATACAGACTAGGCAAACAAGCATTGAAACACAAACGCCCCTTGCACCAAAAGAAGTAGGAGGTAAATTCTTCACACAAAATTAAATTTCATCGAGCACCATTTGCGTTATCAAGATGATAAAACACAGTTATGAAATGGTAACTTTCAGTTGCCAAATGTGGATTTCATTCTAAAATTCCAGACAATATTTTCTAGGACATTCCCCCAGTCTTAGACCTTCGTTTTCATATTTTGTTTCCTGCCCCTTCAGTAAACGGAAGAGATTTCCACAACAACGTTTGCTGAAACCATACAAAAGAGAATCAAATGTATCTTGAGGAAAAAATAGGAAATACGTTTGGTTATCTATGCTGTGTAAACTGGCTCTCTCTCTCTCTCTCTCTCTCTCTCTCTCAGGTTTTTCAAAAAGAAAGCATATCCCATTATGGAAATTTAATAGCATTTATAGTGGAAAAACATGGATTGTGTAAGATTGCATAAATCATGTTCACTAGCACCAATATGCGCATGCGTAACTGAGCCAAGTTATATGAAATGAAGAATATAGTTCGCAATGAGTACATTTCATTTAGGTTACCATGAAAATGTTGAGATAAGATGATCTCAATTGCATTTTGTATGAAAGTAGATATAGATTTTAAATTTCTTGATTAATATCCTTATACAGCAGAAATATATATATATATATATATATATATATATATATATATATATATATATATTATAAAAGGATGAACGAGGTCCTTTTAGTAATTCTACTAATGAGCAAAACAATTGTGTATGTGATAAAGTTAATAATATATATATATATATATATATATATATATATATATATAATGTATGTATATATATGTATATATATATAATATATACACAATGCATATATATGTAAAACCTTGCTCCTGTGGTTGGCAATGCTGTATGGGCAGAAATAAGTGTTGGTAAGGCTGCTGACGGGCATAAACAGGCTAGAGGGGGTTGTGGGGAGGCGGGGGAAGGGCATGGAGATGGTTTCCTATATTAGGCCGGCCAACACGTGCAGTTTTAACTGACAGTTATGTTCATTATAACTGACATTTAAACTGACGTCAGTTAAAAATGAAATATTCAATCCCTCAGTTTTTACCATGGACTAAACAAATAAAAAGAAAACTAAAAAGCGTAAACAGTGGTGCAAAAGTACGAAGGCGAAATCAATGTTCTGATATTAAATTATTAAAGGAATTAAGTGAAGAACCAATTGATTTTTCATATATTTTCATCTTGTTAAACATTGTTATTGATTACAATAACCGCGATAAAAAAACTGGCCATGGGCTGTGACATTTTCGATTAATTTTCATATAATTTCAATTTCCTGAAAGCCATTTCTCATCTTGTAGGCCTACATTTATAAGTGTTCAGTCACTGATAACACCACGGAATCTTCTTCAGTAAAGTCACTGCATCAGATTTTACGCGGTCAATTATTTAATTGAAATTTAAAGGAAATGCCATTTTCGGTAATGTTTATTTTTAGCAGCCTCTTTAACTATTATATAAATTTTGTTTGTAAAGGTAATGTCGCAACTATGGTAATACTTTTTGCTTTTGTACAATGACCTTTCATCGTTTGTGTTTGAGGTTCCATAGAACTAGGGGTATGTATTAATAGGGGTGTGTGCGTGGGAATATGGCGCATATTTAGTTAGTTAGATGATTCACTTGTAAAGTTTCTATATTGCTGTTTTCTGTCATTATTAGTATTTTACAGTTTGTATGTAAAGAGTTACCCAAGAAACAAGGAACGTTTAAGTGGGCAAGGTTCAGATCGATAGAAAGTGAATTCAACAATCACTTCGTTTTGTTTACGTGGCACTCCCGCTACCACCTGTAGAAATGAGAAGTTGAGAACTGTACAGTTACGAATCCCCACACACGCTCAGTTCAACTCCTTTCAGTTAAAAATATGGAACATTGCATTTGTCTCAGTTTAACTGTACAGTTTTGTTGAACTTATTATACCCACACACTTGCAGTTTTTAACTGACAGTTATAACTGAACAGTTATAACTGTCAGAAAACTGCACGTGGCCGGGTAGGATCCCAGAAAGTTATTAGGAGGAACAGAGGCCGGGTAGGAGTTTCCGGTGGCGCTGAGAAGGTTGTGCGGTATGGGTGGGATGGGGTAGGCTGGTGTTTGGCTTGGGAGCTTTCGTGATTGTTATTGTGTCTGTAATTTTAATTACAATATAAATGTAATCAACTCAATGAAACCACTGTTACCATTTTAATATGCTGAACGTTTCTGGAAAGCACAGAAACTATAAACATGACCTTTTTGCTCACTCAGTGCTGCGGACGGTTTCAACCATAGAAACAAATTTATTTTTCATAATCGTCTCTGGATATTTGACTTTGAGACTTGTGAATTAAGTAATTAATGCAGTTCATGGAAATCATTTATATTACAATGGCATTGGATAGGCCCAAACTTAAACTGGGCGCTCATTCTAGGGTAACATTAATATTTTTCAACGTGGGGAAGTCCGTAATATCAGTTTAATAGTCTAAAGTAGTTCAAGCCTAAGGAAAAGCGTAAATGAAGAGTAGTAAAAAATGAAAATTATATTAATGGTTTTATAGGAAATTTGATAAACCATTTGTCATTAAGAGCAACAGGCTTACGTGTGAAACACCAATATGTAAACATTTCAGTCAGAGGGAAGTATTTGTTTTTGTAGCACACCTTTTCGTAGCTCACCCCAAACCTGAACTCAGTGCAAACTATCGATCTTGAAAACAAAATATAACAACTTTTCAAATAAACAAACGATAACAACCGCATGCCAAGTGAAGGAGCTTTTTGATAGTTTCACGGCAATGGTGGCAGGTTATGTTTGTTTTCAAATGTTTAAATGTAATTAAGCAGCGTTAAAACAAGTCCTCGGAGAAATACATCTCTGATTTTTTTTCATTGCCTACAGTAGGTAAGTATTTCTGGCCCGTTGACATGACGTTTAAAAATATTATTGGATCTTCCTTGAGGTTATTCCTTTGATGATGCGTTTCTTAATAAACAAGACAAAAATAAGCATGGAAAAATATCAAAAGCCCACTCTCCTTCGGCAAAAATAAGCTTGCAATGACTCCAGACTGTTTACAAAGAGGACGAACTTGTACGAAGGCTTCGATCCTTCAAGAATGTGTTGAAGGCCTTGCCCCGCCCCCTTTCCCTACTATCACCACCACCCCTCCCCCTCTGGAAATGCCGACACCCCCAATCCCTACCCCCAATGCATTCCGTGTCACGAGATAGCAATAAATTGGCCCCAAGTTAAGGCAGTGTGAAAGCAGACTCTCGGAAGCATATTGTGTGACATAGAAGATGTCTCGAGATACTCCTTACTAGTGAGTGGCTCTATTCAGGGAGATATGTGTCTGCGATCTTAGAGCCATAAGCAAGGAGAATCATAATAAATCATGTTGTACGTATACTCGTATGTATATGTGTACCTCTGTGTCTACTGCCTGTAGTTGACAGCCATGTATACCGTCTATCTGCGATAAGCAACGTATATGTGTTTGTATTAAAGAGAATATATATTTATAATTAGAACACGTGGTAGTAAACTAAGTACAGTATATGGTTAATGATACACATTGTCACTATGTGTCATGGAGTTCACTGTTACAAAAAAGTTAAAATAAATTAAAAAATCAACAGCAATAGATGTAATTCATTTTGAAGTGTCAAGAATTCAATTAAACAGCAATAATAAGCAAGCAAATTACTTTCACTAAATTGCAATAAATACTAAACCTCCAAGTTATGATAGCCACAAGTTTCTAACTTATAGCGTAACCATTACAGAAGAAATATTTATTTTGAATAAGTTACCGACCCAGAACATAATTATCTACTTCGCTGAAAAAAAAAAAAAAACGGAACCAAGCAAGACAAAGTAAGAAAAAATAATCAAGTAATTATGTGTTAAGAAAGAGCGTCTTCCATTTCCTCCAATACATAAAACATCAGAGGAGTATGCATAACGCAACCTATAAATATTGGCTAGCGAGCATAAGCACTTCAGCAGTTTACTTTGGGAAATATTTCTACCAGGAAAACCACAAAGTTTTATAAATAACACGCTCGCCTCTGAAAAACAGCAAGACTGAACTTTTTCACCATGTTGGAGAATACACACAGTTTCTCAAGCGGAGTGCAAGCTTCGTTAAGGTATGAGAAATTGGCCAATAAAAATTAGGAAAAAATGTTCCCGAGGATTCATAGCTAATGACAAAGAAACAAAAAGTGTCTTGGGTAAAAAGAATTCAAAACATTTAGTGCCAAGTCCGGTATGTTATTTGCAAACAAAAGTATAAATATACAGCCACACACACACATAACAGTTATTTTTGCAGTTAACTCCACATGCTTGCAGCATGCATTCGTGGGCACATATTTCAACTTAATAAAAAAGTAATAGTAATGACCCTTCAAAACAGGCCACGACAATTTTGTTTGTGAATTTTTCCTTAAGAACTATTCAAAATAAGACAAAGATTAATTCTTAAGGGAAAGACACCAAGATTGACTTGACTACCCAGAACAAGTTCGTCCCCGAAAGACAAGGGTGTTAGGGAATGATGTTTTCCTTTAATGTAGTAGAGCGGAAGAAAGAGACTTTCACAGTCTTTCCAGAGAGCATGCCATTTACCATGGTTCAACTTTGGACTTTTTGAATTGAAAAAAGTAAATGTATGCCTTATGTCCTAACGGACATCCTATAAGTCATCCATACTTGAACAATTCAGTTGCAAAATTTGAGGCTCATGCAACATTGGTTTCATTCAATGTCTGTTCTGAATTTAGAATAATCTTTTCTTTGACTTTGTGATATCTGAGAAGCTTTGCAACTCCGGTATCTTCATTAAGTGACCCTGATGCACAGTTATTTATTCATTTACGTATTTCTGCAAGTTCTGATTTCTATAAATTTCTTTTAAATATTATATAAGATACTTCAGTAAATGTTACACAACCTTATCATTCACTGACGTTCTCCAACATGAAACGCAGAGTTGTGACTTACCCGGTATAAAGAAGGGGATGATCAACAATCCCTGTAGGAATAAAATCCGTGATCTCATTTGAAATCAAAAGGCCTACTCACTGGGATTAGCTTATATCCTTGTAGGAATGCAACCGGATTGGGCGTAATTTACGTAAGTGAGCACGGCACAAGAACATCTTCGTTAACTCCTGGTCGCAAAGGCAGCAAAATTAAAATCCCTATATTTTTTCGTTGCAAGACTTAATACCTGAATGCACTAAAACTTGTGGGCGTTTTCTTCTCTCTCTCTCTCTCTCTCTCTCTCTCTCTCTCTCTCTCTCTCTCTCTCTTCTAAATACTATAAAAATTCTTTTTTACCAAGTGGAAAATGAATGAAAGGAAGTTGTCTTTGTTCTTCATATATTTAATCGGCATCTGCTAAAGTCTGAAAGGTAACAGACTAAAATGAGGACTCGAAAAGCTATTCCATAAAAACAATGGGGTTATTTCGTACCCTTACCTAGGTGACCATATATAAATAATGAAAATAATTATAGTAATAATAACGGCAATATTAATTGTTTCTAAAATACAAAAAACGATTTGCCCTTTGTATTGTTAAAAACAAATAATGAGCAACCCATGAGCAAAGCGGCTGTTCTATTCACTGCTCGGAATGAATCTGATTTACGAAGATTTGATCATGCAACCATTACCCCGCTCCAGAACAATGCCCAGGAAGTGGAATTCTGCAAAATAAGCGGATAAGGTAGGCCAGGTAAGTGGCAACAATTTATGAATGTGATTTAAGTGGTATTACACATTATGCCATGATGAGATTACACTAATAGTATTATCATGCACTCTTTCATTTTGTACGGAAATATGACAAGAACAACAGAATATAAAATATTACGATCATTGCTGTAATATTAAGCTTTGTGCAACTGAATTTATAGACTATAGGCTATTACGTGATACAGGGTGCCAGATTATATGGAATATAATATATATATATATATATATATATATATATATATATATATATATATATATATATATATATATATATATATATATATATATATATATATATATATAATTTATATATATATATACACACACAATTTTCTAAGTGGCTCAGTTGAAACGATAACGTTTCCTCAGAGGTCCTTTACATAATCTATTGAGAGCTTCCCATTGGATTCATCTTCTTATTCCGGGTTCATTGTTTGCTCACCATAAAAGGCGTCTCAAATTCCCTTACTCGCAAGTATTACGCAGTTTGCGTATTACCAATTCCCAAGTAAGCACAACTTAATCATTCGAAGCAAGTCATCAAGAGAGAGAGGGAAAGAGAGAGCGCGGTGAAATTTAACGAAAATGCAGTACAGTGAATCTCATTGTAAAAGAAGAAAACAGAGAAGAGAATTTTAAGAAATAATAAAGTCAGACTTCAAAAGATACTGGAAACATGGCCAGGTATGAGAAAAATGTTGGCAATGGAGTGCGCTGTTAGGGAGGGAGAGGTAAGAGGGATGGAGATGGGAAAGAAATTTCTGGGAGAGTTTTGGGGAAAAGGAAGGCAGTAAGAGAGGGCAGCTGATATATTGGAATTGTTGAGAGAGAGAGAGAGAGAGAGAGAGAGAGAGAGAGAGAGAGAGAGTACAATAATGTCAAGAAAAAGATAAGCGCAACTATCATTCAAGGTAGTATATTAGCTACGTAACATGTAGTTATCGACATGAGAGAGAGCGAGAGAGAGAGAGAGAGTACAATAATGTCAAGAAAAAGATAAGCGCAACTATCATTCAAGGTAGTATATTAGTTTCATAACATGCAATTATCGATATGAGAGAGAGAGAGAGAGAGAGAGAGAGAGAGAGAGAGAGAGAGAGAGAGAGAGAGAGAGAGAGGTCTCGAGGGACATATGCTCCTGACAGGTTTCCAACGAAGTTAATGAAGTGATCAAGTAAGACGTCGGATGAATTAAACACCAAAATTAATTAGATCTTAAGCATAAAGGATTTGCCAAGGCTTAATCGACCAAGAAATTCACTACGTGTTCGTCATTTTCGATTATTAACCGAATATTGCTCTACGTCCAGTGCGTTCCACCTTCTCTCATTTCGTAACCTCATTATGATCACTACCGGGATTATGGCGCTCTATCTTTAGAGAACTGACAAATGGGCCTGAGTGTGAGGGTGGCACTGAATCTCATATGTATCTCCAGTTCGGCATTCTCCGCCTTCTCTTCTTGAGGAAACATATAACCAGATAGATAGATAGACAGATAGATAGAGACTGCTTATCTACCACTGGATTAATCCTTCCATTCAGGGGATAATTAATCCTATTACTAGTTAATATCGCGGCCTTGTTTTCAACTAATAGCACATTCATCCATGCCATATGGCTAAAGACCAATATTGGTTAGTAATATCTTCCTATTATCCCGCTCGGGCTGTCGAACCTACTTTAGGGAAATGATTCATTTCCAGGACGCGTTACTTCATATACGAGCAGCTTAGCGCACTCGAAGAAATTTACAGGGTGTTCAATAAAATAATCGTTGCGTTTAAATAGAAACATACAGTATATACACACAGGAAAATCGTATGGATAATACACACGTACACATATAAGTACACACACACACACACACACACACACACACACATATATATATATATATATATATATATATATATATATATATATATATGTATGTATATGTATATATATATATATATATATATATATATATATATATATATATATATATATATATAGATATATACATATACATATATAATATATAGATAGATAGATAGATAGATATATGTATATAAATTACAGAGAGAGAGAGAGAGAGAGAGAGAGAGAGCCTTACAAACAAAGTGTTTCCCCTCTAATTCTTATTAGAAATCTGGGATGACGGTCCGGCTAACTACAGTCAACTACCTTCCATGCATTTATTTGCTGGGTAATTCAGCGTAGACCCAAATCACTCCTACTTTGCACAGGACACGAATCCAGTTTCCTTTGCTAATGATGCATATCTTGTAACACCACGCAGAAAAGATCGCTATACATATATAGTCACTGATATACTTTTTTAATATATAAAAGAAAGTTGTAAGAAGGGGAAACACCCTACATTCTGTTTTTGTGCACCCACGGTCATCTGCACGGATGAAAGAAGGAAACTGTCACTGATTGGCTTAAAAGATCAATCTATTGTATTTTTTCCCATTTAGCCTTCTCCTTTACTTTTTTTTATTTGTCAGTATTAAGTGCTTCAAAAACAAACCACCAGTGACCTCTACCCTTATATGATTTCCATAGATCACCTGATAGAGTAAAGGAAAATAAACACACTTGCAACTTGAAGTGTACCTGTGTACCGAGCCCATTTTGACCCACCCAAGGTACAATAGAGTGGACATTCCGACCCTCCCTATTAAGGACCTAGAATCATAACAACCAGACAAAAAGAAGTCCTTCCTCTGGGTTGTCTTAGGGACAGTCTTTAATCAATCAGTCTTGATCAATGAGACACTTGATCCGCCTGGGGCCCTCCTTCAAAGATTTGGATGGCCTGACCAATGAGCACATCCAAGCCAAGACTGCAAAGTCACGCCATGCTCTGCATCAGTTTCTGTGTATGACAGAATACTGCTGCGATTTTTTTGAGATTGTGCCAAAATTGCAGCATCTCAAACTGATCTAATAAAGAAGAAACACAAGTACATGCTGTTCAGTCAGTGCTAAGAGGGATTCGAAGTCTTGAAAAATCTTTAAAGTATGTGACCTTACTCAAAGCACCTCAACTTTAATGAGGCCAAACCTCTACCATAGGAACATAGTCTGGTGCTCAATATTACATCACATATAAATAAATCTCTCTCAGTGACAGAGTCCAAAGGGATCTGAAAATCCATCTCTGAAGATATCCCAAAGAATTCATTTCCCAGCAAGAGAGGGGGAGAGAGTGTTAATAAACCAGTCATGTGCAGTGAGTTCTGGAAAGCACTGCGGAGTCAGTATCAGGCAAAATGAATTTTGTTTCTCTGAAAGTGAAAGAGTCATGTTGACTCAAGAGCAGTAGTGATGTTCACCTGTTTCTGAACCTAGGATTTGAACATTATTTAACCACTTTCTAGACATTACTCCATCTTACGAGTTCTGCCTGTGGCAACTCTAGCACCAGGTCAGACAAACATACCATATCAAGTGATTTTACTTCCATAATATATATATATATATATATATATATATATATATATATATATATATATATATATATATATATATATATATATATATATATATATATATATATATATATATATATATATATATATATATATATATATATATATATATATGTTACATTCTGAGGCCGCTTGGAAGAGTTAAATTGGATTTTTTAACGTAATTTGCCTTAGGGCCCAACACCTAGCACTCAGAACGTAAGCAATCAACGTAATTACTAAGATGACTTACCTTGATATTACATCTATTCAACAGAGAAAATGGAAAGTCGCCTTTCAAACCAGTCAGATAACTTTAAATTGAATTTATTTACAAGATGAATAATTAGAAAATTAATATGAAATGGCTGACTGAGCAGCAAACAAGGCACATGCAATGTGCAGTAAAAGTAAGAGTATGCGTAGCAATTAAACAAATCTGGGAAGGGTTACAGCCCTGAAAGAGTTTGACACATATGAAACCACAGCTATTGAGACTGGCTGATAATTAATGAAGGTTTTAGCACATTGTGAAAACTGAGGGGGGACCGTGTCATGTGCCCCTGGACCGCTGGTAGTTAGAAGACTTGCACGTAGCAAGATGGCAGTTAAATGTCTAAGGCTATTTGGCTCACAAGGGCAGGGCCAGAAGCAGAAACTCGAAGAGCAAGATAACAGGATTATTATTGCATCTGTGCATGGAGCTCGCTTGCAAAAGATGAATTCTGGTCACTGAAGTCCTGACACATGGCTAGTGTAAAGAGGGAGAGACAGCACCACCTTGGTGCTTTGGCGGTCATATACGGAGTGGTGGAGAGAGGTCATGATGCTTCGCCATTTGATGTCTAGCATTGAGCCCCAGTACATCGGTCAATCTAGAGGAGCAATAACAACCAGCTACTAGGGTCAGCATAGCAACCCAATTATGGCCCTGACTGGTCTTTCTGTCCTTAACAGCTTTCTGTCCCCCAAATCATACGATATGGGCTTAGGATACCTACATATGTCCACCCCCCGTGGGGTCTCTTCCAACCGCCATTAAATTTGATTTCCTAGCTAATGGGCTGAACGGACGAATTTTCTAAATATATATATATGTGTGTATATATATATATATATATATATATATATATATATATATATATATATATATATATATATATATATATATATATATATATATAACGTGACATTGCAGTTCCTGCAAGGAAGAAAGAGCTGTTGATGTGGTATGCTGGTTTGATATGGTGCTAGAGCTACTATACACAAAGCTCTCAAGATGGCATAATGTCAAGAAAGAGATTTATATATATTGTTGCGTGTGGGGCTTGGCTGATGAGTTTATTAATTAATTAATGTAATTTATGAGGCCCTGAGTGCCAAGGACAAATGTAACCTATCAATTGAAGATAAAAATTAACCTCAAAGACAGACAATTACTTAATGGAATAAGGTCGCCAGTTGAGAGATCACAATGCAATTGGTCCCGACAAAAAAAGAATGTATAGTTAGCGAGGAAATTACATGAACTTTAGCCCCCCTTCAGACACAGTCAATCTTCCCTTTGCTTCACATAAGGTTTTAACACAACAGATTATATCATACACAATTTAGTACTGATAAAGGCTATTTCTCTTCCGAACAATGGGATCGAGACACAAGGCTGCCTGAATGCTGAAAATTACTTAATCTTCCCTTATTCCTAACTACTGCATGGGAATAGTTGAGTGTCGCTAAGCAATATAAATTATTCTTACACTCGACTTCATAAAAGTAAATTGGTTACATGGGTTATCGCTGATGGTGGCGAAGTGGGAAAAGAACAAAGAAATGGAAATACAGACTGAGATACTAGTGAATCGAGGAAAATTTGCTAAAATTTCCAGACTTACCTTCACGTAGGTTGCTTGCGCACTGCAATGGATGCCCGGGAGTTCTGGGATTTTATTTTGTCACTTCACTTAGTAAATAAAGACAGAAAAAAGGACAAAAGGACAAAAATATCAGAAGCTCTAACTTGCGTGCGACCCCTAGGGCAGTTTTCTTCTCTCTTTGACCTCTTTAGGTCAAAACAGGGCGGCTGGGAGCATCAGTACCCTATGTCTCAGGCAATCTGGAATTTTGACAAACATCGCCGAATGCATAGGACAAAGCAGAAGAAAGCTTAAGACCACCTTTACTAGAGGTTACTGGGTGAAAACCCTCTCTGTGGGTTAGGCCCCGAATGCTACTAAAGACGTTAATTTTTTGAAATACCTAGCCTACCCCTGCATATAAAAAGACGCCTTCCTGTCTTTGTTTGCGTATTTTCTCTACAATAAAAATGCATAGAGGGCAAACAGCAGAATATTTAAAAAAAAAAAAAAAAAAATATATATATATATATATATATATATATATATATATATATATGTATATATATATATATATATATATATATATATATATATATATATATATATATATATATATATATATATATGTATATATATATATATATATATATATATATATATATATATATATATATATATATATATATATACATATACTGATACAGGTATTCACTGATTTTGAGTGCACGTACAAGTTCCATGACATAAAATAAAATAAATGCAGTGTAGTTCAATCAGGACCACACAAGTGTGAAAAACAAGTCGTGAAAACACTCCCTGCCAATTAGCAATTCACTACAGTACCCACTTTCGCTCCAGCGACTCCTCTCTCCCCCTTAATGTCTCTCCATTGTAAGTCCTTTTGTCCACCTTTGTTCTCTCGTACGATCTCCATTTTTCAGCCACACCTTGAACCCAGACATCAACGGATACTAGCCAAGCCGGCAAAATCTAACAGTAATCACCCGGTTTGACCTGACCTGTAAGAATGGGAAAAGGCGGGAGATTGGCACCATGTAAGGAAATAGGGCAAGGGTCGCGCATCAGTTCGTAGCAAGCCAGCAGCCCAGGCAGAATTCTTATCGTTTAGTCCTCCGACCCTGCTCCCATCCTCCTATAGTCAACCTTTGTTGTGTCCATGGATCTAACCCACAAAAGATCCCTTGTATTAAATTCAAAGTCCGGCATTACCATCAAGATGTCTCGTCCCCAGGACAAAGGTATAGTTGGATTTGAAATTGTCCGGCACACATTCTTTTGCTTTATTTCTGTTGCTCTCTAATATTCACTCCTTAGCAATCTCCCATTTGCATTTCATTTGTTCTTGAATGATTCTCCCTCTCACCCTTCAGTATTCCCAAAAGTGAACGTTCTATCTGTTATAGCAATCAAATGATAGTGTGGTTCCTTATTGCAGAATAGGTGATCGTGTTGCTGTATGTTGCCTGCTTCCACCGTGCCTCTCCCCCTTAACTACCAACTTTGAGAAGTCCTTCAAGATTTGAAATCTGAAGATTTATTTATTCATTGTATATTTGCAGAAAGATCCTGTTCAGTTTTAACCTAATCTTAGAGGTTTTCTCAGTGCATATCTGAGTTGCTAGTAGCATCATTTTGCTTTGTAAGTTAATGTAACTACAGTGCCACGGAGCTGGTGATTCAAGTTCCTGATTTGTGCAATTATAATTTATTGAGTGAAACCTTGATTTCCCCTTAAGATCCAGTTAAATTATCTTTAAAGTGACTTCTATTAATCTGATTACAAGTGTGGCCCCCCTTGTTAGATGCATAATTATCTCGAGTAAGAGAAAGGTAGTATGTTGCAGGCCACACCTGTAAGAATATATATATATATATATATATATATATATATATATATATATATATATATATATATATATATATATATATATAATATATATATATATATATATATATATATATATATATATATATATATATATATATATATATATATATATATATATATATATATATATATATAGTATACATACATACATATATATATATATATATATATATATATATATATATATATATATATATATATATATATATATATATATATATATACATATATATATATATATATATATACATAAAAAAAAATATATATATATATATATATATATATATATATATATATATATATATATATATATATATATATATATAGAGAGAGAGAGAGAGAGAGAGAGAGAGAGAGAGAGAGAGAGAGAGAGAGAGAATCATCACAAAAATAGTAGATTGCTTGCCTTATCAGGACGAAGAGCAAGGTTTCACTTCAGATCATGTCCAAACAATCCAGGTACGGTGCACAAAACCCTTTGTCATTCAGTTGACCTAAGAACGAAATTAAGTATCAAGGAGGTAGTGTACTGTAATGAGAAAAAGACACTAACCATGCAATAACCCACTGATATTGAATTAACTCCACCTTGGGAAATACCTAATCCAAAAAAGAATTTTATTTGATAAGTGCTCGTACGCTGACCAGGATTAAAACCTTTGCTTTTTTGGGTTTTTTATTAGAATGACAGTGACTGAGAGAAACATCTTACAGGAAGCCTAGTTTCAGCCCCAAAAGGCATAGTATCCAGTTCCTTTCATGACAGAAGCATTTATCGATGTTTGATATTAATGCACTGTTTTAACTGAATACTTCAAGACACAAAATTGCCTTATGTCAAATTAATGGCTACTTAGCTTTATACATACATACACACATACATACATACATACATACATACATACATATATATATATATATATATATATATATATATATATATATATATATATATATATATATATATATATATATATACATGTTTGTGCATTCTGTCACTTATATAAACGTAACTTTTTTTATGCTCACAAGTATTAAGCCACAAGCATACTTCAGGGATAATTTAAAAACTTTATATATACATGTAGTGGGTTGTGGCGACTCATTTGCCTGCCCTTCCTAGGAGTAATTACCTAAAAGTGACCATCTTTTCTACGCAGTCCCACATTTATCTCCCTTTTGCTCTGCTATTGGATCACTTTTGGCCTAATATTCACAAGCCTACCCAACTGTAAATGAACATCAGCATCTTCTGGGGTGATCAAAATGGTTATGGCGATAGCAGTCACATTCCTAGAGGAATTTTATGCTCTTTTGGTACCATTCTCTCCCAAGAAGGTGTATGATGAAAAAATGTCTCCCTCTCTTTCTCTCTCTCTATCCCTCTCTCCCTACACACACGCGCGCACACGCATAGACAGACACGCACACTCACAGAGACATACACACACACAAACCAACACACACAAATCGTTTTTTGAGAGATCACCACCTCACGCCTGGCTATTTATGCAAAGGACGGTAATTTTGACTTTCAAATGTTTAATGATTTACCGATATTTAAGCTGGTTTGTGAATTTACGTAAATACAATCTTTAGAAAAAAAATGTATATATAACCCTTATTAAGCATTACAACGAAAAACTTTTCTATCAAAACTCATATCCTCAGTCATTTTTATGTCCTTATTCTTAGGCTAACATAACGACGTTTATTTTCATGGACATTTCCATTTTCTCATCCCAATCCATGAAAACGTTTACTTTCTTATACCTTTTTTACTTCCTCGTTCCAAAAATATCCAAACCAAACGAATACTCCCATCAAGCCCTGTTAATCTGACATAATTTATCATTGTTCCTGTTATTGCTTCTCTGTTAATCCCTCTTTCATATTTGTTAAAGGTCTAATCCCCAGTTACCAATCATGAGTCTCCGACCCAAACGTGGAATGTATGACCTTGTGCCTTACTTGGAACCTGTTTTATGACCTGGTTTTAGATAGTGTCGGCAACACGATTTGTTATGCTGTGGATGTTTGTTGGTTTGTTTAAATTATGAGAAAAAATTAATTTTGTAATCTTTTATTTGATTAGTTGATCTAATATCTATTTGGATTCTACCATCTATGCACTAGTACTAAAGGTATTTTCTTTATTTTGTTCGGTATTTGGGTTGCGCATGTATCTAACTCATTTTTTTTTTTGCCTTCATTCATCTCTTCATTTTATTCTTTGAATAAGAAAACACAACAAAACCATAAGCAAAACTTAGGCACGTGTGCAAAGCTTCACGCGTCATTAACTAATTCGTAAATTATACTTGCAACAAAGCGAATAATTTAAGAATAATAATAATAAAATCTATTCTGCTTGTCTACTGTACATCTAGAATCATCATGACTTTTAAAAGTGTAATGATATTCCCGTGGATTTTCACAATTTCAACGGTGTAATTTTTATCAAGAATTAAAATTTTAACCTTAATGTATAATTATTAAATAGAAAGACAAATGGGAAACTTGCTCCTGGTTCAGTATAACTCCAAATATAAGTGTAAATGAAAATTTGGTGGAATGCATAAAATTTTTCTGAATTTTTGCTCTTGCATCGGGGAGGAGGGATTGTTGTTGCTGCAGCAAAGACGTAGGTGATGCTTTGGAACTTTCTTGGGCAGGGAGATGATTGACCTTGCAACATCAGAGGTGGCTCTTTTAAAAAATCTTTCGTTTTTCCTCCATGGTCCTACTGTCTTGTCTTTTTCGAAGTTATCTCTTATTAAATGCTGAAGATATTCAAAGTCAAGGCTATGAATGAACTGAATGCAGTATTACAACAAAAAAATATATAATAATAATAATAATAATAATAATAATAATAATAATACCAACAGATATCTATCCAAGCATCCACCAGCCAATGCTCCCATAAATATGGGGCCTAGCATACCTTTCGCCCGATCCTCAGCTGCAAAGGAAAAGTTTTTCAGTATACTATTAGTCTGTTCTTTACTTTTTTTTTTTTTTTTAATCTGGATCTTTCACCCACCTGATTCTCCTCCTCCATTTCCGTTTTCTTTTTCTCGGGGAGGAATAGTTTACTTCGGAGAGTTCAAACTTCAATCACAGAGATGGATCTTCCACAAATTGAAAGTCGAATTGAAAGTCGAGGCAACTCTGAATACTGTAACTCTCTCCCTCCCTCCCGCATCCAGGGTCCCCCACCAACCACAGTCAACGTCAAGGCCCGCCTCCCTCCCAGGACAAATTACCTTTTCAACGGGATTTGTGGATAGAAGTTTATGTGGCAATGTTCGTTTTCCTTTCTTATTTTTTAAAGGCGAGTGGAGAAATGTTGCAAAAGGGGGTTTGGACCGAAATCTAAGGGTAGCTCCACAAAACGCCGATGGTAGGGAGCTAAGACCCCCTAGCCTCCAAAATCAAATCGACAAACGCGCGATTCTGCTGCTGCTGCTGGGAAGGACTTTGGGATTTTGTGGAAATAGTTCTAGGATAAACAGTCACCGAGAACGTGTGTTAGAGTGGAGTTAAAAGGAGGATTTAGTGGGAAAAAGGGCAAAGAGAAAAGTGTGAGTCGCAAAGTAACTGTTAAAAGAAGAGGATTTGGTGGGAGCTTGTTGAGGGGTTGGGATTGAATGGGCCAGAGAGACAGAGAGCGAGAGAGAATGTGTTATTTTAAAAGGGATCTACTGCAAACATTACAATAACAAGTTAACCGTGATAGCCAAAATTAGTTATATTAACGTATTTCTGGATTTAGTTCTAAGAGTCTAGTGTGTAATACAATCGACTTAAATCCAGGAGAGGTGAGTTCAACTCATACACATGTCGCCGCTTGATTTTTACCAGACGATATACAAAACTTTGTATGGGAAGGAAAATGATTTTCGTAGACATTCCTTATTCAGGTGTACATGCGGACCAGTTGATGAGATTTGGGGAATACACCTAATATAACGGGTCCTTTTACAGAGCAACAATGGCTGATGTGAACAAATTGGCGAGGTGGTGAAGGGTGTTTGTTGTTTTCTATTATTCTTCCATTTCTTAATTAATACAGCCTACATATCCAAGATTCTGAGTTACAAATCACTCAAAACGAAATCAGGTTTTTCTATAAGCAGTTAGAACTCAAAATAATAGGCCTACATTGATTTGCTGGTTATCAACGGTTAAAGTACTATTTTACCCATCCACTATTCTCCAATTGTTATGCGTTAATAAAGGAATTTTGCCGCGTGTGCTTGATTTACAATTTCAAACGATTTTGTTTCTTACTCTTACTTTATCATTTAAACAAACAAAAAGCACTTATTTTTCATTACATTTGCCTCTTTAGACAGTAAATCATCCTGCGGTGGTGTGCGCATGATTCTTTCGTCACATTTTCGTTCAATCTTTCCATTTTCCTCTTTCATTTATTTATTTAGCCATATTATAGTGCATTCTTGTTATTCCTTATGAAGCCTTTTGGATGTAGGTTATCATAATGATATCATTCAAGAAGACCGCAGTGTATCCAACGTTTACTCTCTGAATTAATTTTCTGCTCTTCTAACTTTTCTTTCACGGGGATATTTCTCAATACCTCCCAAAAGTTCGTGGAGAATGAAAGTGGAGGTGCTGACTCGAAATTTACTGTATATTCATTATTTACGAAAGATCTAACGCCTTTCTTCTTGGTGTGCACATCAAGGCATCTTCAACACAACTAAATAGCAACTGCGTGTTATTTTAGATTTAGATAGCAATACACTAGCACGGGCTCTTGCTCCTGGAGTACCCGTACAAAGCAGTTATTTATGACCTTATGAAGACGGGAAATAAGTTAGACTAATGAACCAGTCGAGGATCAGGGCCAGGATTACTCCACATGGGCTAATCTGAGGCTTGCAGGCTAACCCGCAACCATAATAAAAGGAAGGTATCAGAAATAATTTGGCCATTTTAGTAAGAATTACTTTGTAACTTTTCATAAAACAATTGCTGAAATGTTTAACCTAGAAATTTTGTCACACCTGCCTATGATTTCTGTCATTAATTTCAGCAGTTTTATCAACACATTGGGTAATTTCTAGAGGCAGCATGTCTATAGACAGCTCCTTCTTGAACATAAACAAACAGACATTCTGACAAGCAATTAGAAGTAAGCTCTGCATAAGAGTGTGGGACGGTCTTCAGGAACATATGCAAACTGATACATACCCTTTCTCTATTTTAATTAATTTGTCTTCTATAGGACAAAGATTGTTTTTCATAGTTATGCTGTTTCTTCCATTATTCTTGTAATAAATATGAGAAAAGCGACACTAAATATAATAAAATGAAACCAGAAATCCCTGTTCTCCAAGAATTAAGTAATATCT
>NC_089745.1:29475960-29498460 GCF_040412425.1 Macrobrachium rosenbergii | reverse complement strand
CATTATTAAAATAGTTAATAAAAGCAAATTCAGTAATATTACAATAATATTACAAATATTAGCTCTGATGAGTTTTCTAGTCTATGCAGTGGTTACAATCATTCAAATGTATAAATAAAGCACTTGCCAGTTGTCCTGTTCTAATTGCGTAACGATGTTTTTTTTAAATATAGTAATCCTGTTCTTATCAGTTTGACTCATCAAAGGAATCATGTAAATACAGACACTACTTTGTTTTGGGGAATTACGGATATCAAATTTTAAACTGTTCCTGAATTCTTAAAAACGATATTTGTCTTCAAAGTTTTCGGTAATTTTGTATAAAAGTAAGATGGCAAAATCGAAGTATTTTCATTCATAAAATTATTTTTATTCTTACTGGAATAAAAAAAAATGCCTTTAGAGCTCTGCAAAGATTTGTCAATTAAAAACTTTAGGTATTTTCACCTAAAGTTTTTAATTGACAAATCTTCGCAGAACTCGTACGTCAAAAATTTTACAAATTGCCATATATATGAATTCCGTCCTGCTTATCCTATAAATCCCTAAAACATGGTAGAAAAAATTTGCCATTCCACATTAACATGGTGATTAGAATATTAATATATATAGGAGCAGCTGTTGGCAGTTTCCTGTGAATATCAAACACAAAGCTTCTATCCCTTCTCAGCACCAAAACATCTAAAAACGGCAACAGTCACGGGATGTACTGAATTATTTAAATTGCCCAAAAAGCTGCTCAAATTCTCAGATACAGACCAAACACAAAATGTGCCATCAACATACCGAAACCAAAGATCCTTAAGCAGTATAACTGGCAATATCTTTACTTCAAAAAATTCCGTATATAGATTGCTAAGCACTGGGGACGGGGAGTTGCCCATAGCCATTCCAAATTTTGAAGGTAATAATTTCCGTTAAAAACAAACTTACAATCTCTATCAGTTCTAAAATTTGGTCAGGAGCTAGATGTAAAATATGTTTAGATAATTCGTAATAAGCAAAAGTAAAAAAATTGTTGACTTGGGACTTGGTAAATAAAGGAATTACATCAAGAATTTAGGAATGGTCTAAAATTTAACAGTTCTTAAATAACCCCCGCCCCCCAAAAATAGTGGCTGTATTTACATGATTCCTGGTGCTAGATGCAATAATAAATATTTGAGTGAAACTGTAAAGAACTGGATTGCCGTATTAAAATGCAGTTAGAACAAGACAATTGACAAGTGCTATATTTGTACGTAGGACTTATAGGAATCTAAGTACTAATAAAAATTTTGATAATGATAACCATCACAACAAATATGATTTCGACATCTTTAAAAAGACGTGCCTTTAAATTTGATAATATTATTAGTCTCGATATTGTTAATGATTATAATATAGACTAGAGGTGGAAAAATCCTACATTTAAAAAAAAAAAAAAACTCCTTATCATATGGACTTTCACATTTCCAATACCATAATGGACCCGTGGCATAAAAACATTAGAAACGCTAGCAGGAAAGGTGGAAGGAAAGATCGTAGACACTAAGCTTTCGTACGCATTTCAAGACCTGATCACAGTAATAAGTTACTATGATCAGGTCTTGAAATACAGGCGTAAGCTCAGTGTCTACGATCTTTCCTTTCACACTTCCAGCGAGCGTTTCTTATATGTGTATGTATATATATATATATATATATATATATATATATATATATATATATATATATATATATATATATATATATATATATATATATATGTGTGTGTGTGTGTGTGTGTGTATACAGGGTGTTTCAGAAATTAGAAGCCCCCCCTCTACAGCATAAACTAAAATTGATATGGACAAAAACAAAAGTAATTCAGAACAGGTATTTATTTAAGTTTCCCTCTGAGTATCTAATATTCAGTGTGGCCTCCATCTGCCTGTACCACAACCTGCATTCTTAAGGGGTATGATTTCAGCAAATCGCAAAAAAGCTGAGACTCAAACTCCATTTCCCTGAGCACTCTGGTCACCTCTCTTCGCAGGTCGTCAAGGCTTGGTATACCATCATTCGCCATTCCATGACTGTTCTTTTTCTTTGATGATCCACATTAACCGTTTGGCTGTGAAAAAGAGAAAAATTCCCAAACATTCAGGAAATTTCACAACTTTGCGATAGCACGTCATCATTGATATCATCCAACTTTGCAGCCCAAATGATGTCATTTTTATGATTTGGCTTCCTGACCGTGTAAATGAAGAATTCATTTGATGCAGCAACATGGAGAAAGTTAGCTTCATCCCAATCTTTAAGAAATGAACCATAAAACCATTCACAGTCTTCTCTCTGTTGCTGAGTGATATTGGGCTTGCGGATAACGTAAATGGCTTAATACCAGATTTTTTCAACTCACGATATACAGCACTATAATTTCTCTTCTTTCCCCTTTTTGTTTCTAGTTCAAGTGCCAATTTATGTAAAGACTTTCTTGGTATACCCACTACCTCAGCTATGATGTCTTTTGACTCCTGAGAAAGGACTTCAGGCCTTCCAAGATTCTCACTCTTTTCACGATGACAGTCATATGGATTTTTGTTCCAGTTTCTTTTAACGAAGGAGTCATCTCTTTTAATGTATTTAGCTATCCAGGAACGAAAAATGAAGGATGCACCAGCATCCCTGGCCTCTCTGAAGCTTATAGCCCGGATTCGGTCAATCCATCTAATTTCCTCCGAGTCACTCAGTCTGAAAATACAAGAAGTGTAAAATGAAAAATAGCTTAATAGAAACTTAAAATAATGTACTTGGAGATAGGCTATAGCAGAAAACTTCATAAATCTCCATTTGTTCTGTGGAGGGGGCGCTCTGTTTCCAAAAAACCTGGGCGCTATATATATATATATATATATACCTATATGTATATATATATATATATATATATATATATATATATATATATATATATATATATATATATATATATATATATATATATATATATATATATATATATATATATATATATATATATATATATATATATATATATATATATATATATATATATATATATATATATATATATATATATATATATATATATATATATATATATATATATATATATAAAAAACACACACACACACACACACATATATATATATATATATATATATATATATATATATATATATATATATATATATATGCACACACACATATTTATATATATATATATATATATATATATATATATATATATATATATATATATATATATATATATATATATATATATATATATATATATATATATATATATATAAATTTCACTCACATATCAGACCCAGGTCTCTCAGGTGTTATCCACTGTATCTAAAAGTTGGAACCTGAGAACTGCTAACTGCTTGCATAACGTTTTCCCAACTTCCCGACTCAGCAATGACCCAATAGACAACATTTCATTCGATTATCCCTTCTGAGTGGTTTCATCAACACACAATCACGTGTGGAACAGAAATAAATTTCTAACAGAAAGGAACCACAAACAAATATCCTGGGCAAATTTTCCCCGAATTGTGTCTGATGATTTCTTCTTATTCACTCAGAAAACAAAAATGTTGTCTATTGTCATTGCTGAGTCCATATGCAAGGAAAATTTCTAGATTGTGTGAGCCATCTTATTCACTCAGAAGGATAATTCATATGTTGTACATTGCTGAGTCATAAGTAAATGCAAGAGTTAGCTTGATAAACTTCTTTTAGAATAAAAAGATTGTTTCTGTTCCATTGTGTGTTGAAATCTTATTCACTCAGAAGGATAATTTCAATGAAATGTTGTCTATTGGGTCATTGCTGAGTCAGGAAGTTGGGAAAACTCGACCTTAGCTTGCCCAGCTAATTCCTTGCTCTTTCAAGAAATAACGCCCTTTCCACCTGATCTAAAAGAAAGCTGTTCCACACGTGATTGTGTGTTGATGATTTCTATCTTATTCACTCAGAAGACATGAAATTGTCATTGCTGAGTCAAAACACTGGTATGAAGCAGTTAGCCAAATATACAGTTGCTCTCAGGTTCCATTTTAGGAATTTTCCACCTGAAGGATCCCGCTTCAAAATTTATTTCTGTTCCACACGTGATTGTGATTTCTATATATATATATAGAACAATAAAGTCGTTGTGTGATCTAGAAAACGAAACCTATATATTCATGAAACATGGTAACAGAAAGGAACCACAAACAAATATCCTAATGAAGAGTCTGGCTTAGGAAAACAAAGTCAGCCATATGCAAGGAAAACTAGAGGAGCCATGTCTCCATATTACAAGTACATAAGTAATAAGAAATAAAGATTGTCTGATACAAATGTTTATCGTTCCGAAAGACCTTCTTCCGCTTTCAAGAAAGCCCATCTAAAAAGAGCTGCCGCGAGGAGCCATCGGAAGACATGATTGTTACAAAACACTGACCAATGTACAGTAACTTATATTTTAGAATTAAGGATGCTTAATTAAGCCCATGATACCAGAACAATAAAGTCACATAATGTGAACTTCTGATAAAATATATGATGTATAACAAAGTTTATATATATATATATATATATATATATATATATATATATATATATATATATATATATATATATATATATATATATATATATATATATATATATATATATATATATATATATATATATATATATATATATATATATATATATATATATATATATATATATATATAATGTAATATAATATATTCTCAGTGGATTAGTGTGTCTAGCCACCTTAAAATACAAATAAAAATTTAAGGTCACATGAAACTGTTCTCAAGTAATTTCACGTTAATTTTGAGTCTTTAATTTCAGTCTGATAATCGATAACATAAATGATAAGCATACAACGTTTCCGTCCATAAACAGAAAAACTTTAGTAAAGAAGGTGGGACCATATCCTTCATTTCATCATGAAAATGTTACTCGGCCGAGTGAAATGTCATCGATACATATATTTCATAATGCTCTTCAAATGCCACGTCTATCACAGTTGATATTTTAAAGGAAAAATCTAGGAGTTTCGCTTTCTCTTTAGATTTCATGCTATTTTCTCTTCTCGACAAGTTATTTTAAGTTATACAACCAACTGATGTCAAGTATATTGACAACTTACACAAACCGATCATCTCATTTCCCGTAAAAGACGAAGATTAACAGAACCTGGGCTGGGATTTAATTTGTCATCTGGAAAATCATGTTCAACATCCGCTTCGAATACCATGCTCTTATATATAGTCTAATCTATTGTCAATAAATGGAATGAAGGCTCGTGATTTATGTTCATCATACGGAATTTAAGCTATGTACAAACTTCGCTCTTTTTCCCAGAGCTAAAAGCAACGCAGGTGGCACGACAGCCTAAGACAAGAACAAAAACAAAAATAGAAAAAGAGAGAAAATCTCAACCCCTGCAACTTGCAATAAACAACAGTATCCAAATAAGAAACAAAAAGAAGAAAAACGCGTTCTGATTCCAAGCAGGGGCAGAGCTACCAGTTAAATATGTGCATCCCTGAACACAAGTGAAAGGAAACCGGCTGGTTTATGAGGACGACAAGCTACTGATATGCAAATTTGGGTGTTTACCCTAGAGATGGATTGTAATGGCAGTAGGCCAACAAACTTTTCCGGGAAACTAACAAAGAGAGAGAGAGAGAGAGAGAGAGAGAGAGAGAGAGAGAGAGAGATTATTTTTGTATTCTATAAGAACTGTTGCTCTTTTGTTACGTAACTTTTTAACAAAATATATATCTTTATTCCTGAATAAGTATCCTATATATGTACATATATATATATATATATATATATATATATATATATATATATATATATATATATATATATATATATATATATATAGATAGATAGATAGATAGATAGATAGATAGATAGATAGATAATTCTAATTCTAATAGCCACAATGCCCTCTTAACTTCTCGAATTCTTCGCTTTTTTTTGGATATGCTTGTAACTACAATGCCGTAAGATCCAAACGCAAGAAAATGAAGAGACTTTTGATGTCCGGTCGCGGGAAACCGGACATCAAAAGTCTCATCAATTTCTTGCGTTTGGATCTAACGGCTTTGTAGTTACAAGCATATCCAAAAAAGCGAAGAATTCTGAGAAGTTAAGAGGCATTGTAATATTAGAACTACATATGTGTCTGGTAAAAGTGACCAGTAGATTCTATATATATATATATATATATATATATATATATATATATATATATATATATATATATATATATATATATATATATATATATATATATATATATATATATATATATATATATATATATATAATATATAGATATATATACATATATATGTATATATATATATATATATATATATATATATATATATATATATATATATATATATTTATATATGTGTATATATATATATATAAGAGCTGGGTATTGACCTTCTGCCTTTCATTTTCCTGTGGTATTCCTTTTATATGTATATATATATATATATATATATATACACATATATACAGTATATATACTATATAATGTCAATCAGTGGCGGCCCATAGTAGGCTAACGCGGGTTGCAATAACCGTTAATTAGAAAAACTGGTTCGGTATGTATAGACACCTTGTTGTTTATGTTATGGTTTTACGTTAAAGAAAATAAAACAAGAGGGTATACTGTATATATTTCTCTAAGTGCTAATGCAAATGTGGCTTTCACAAATGACCATATGACGCTTATACATAAGTAGGAAACAACTCCATATTTGGTAATCAATTTGCTACTGCTTATTTTAGAATTATCAAATATAATAAGCAGTTCTTAAGTGAAGTATATCTGAAGAAATTCGTTTGAAATTAAATTTGGCTCTCCTTGATTTTGTGCAAAATTTCTCCGAAACTTTATTGCAACAATATTTCTGCATTCCAGAATCTCACTGTTGATGGTATTTAATAACACTGAGTTAATTTTATAATTCTGGACAGTTTTTTATAGTCTTTTAAAAAAGTTCGCAGTTTTTAATGGTATTATAATTTTTCGTCGAATTCAGCCAGAGAATATGCTAACTTAATATAATAACATCTATTTTCAGATGATTCGCTTTCGTTGTGGCCACGAAAATCTTGCCGAATTGTTTAAGATCAAAATAAGCCTGTACATGGCTCACAGACTGTTCGTGTCGTGCACCTGCTGTACGTATTTTACTAAATATTCGTGTCATTTACACTTCAACCCATACCGAATTTTCTTTTGAAAATAATATAACTGCCAACGATAGAGTTTATTTGTTGCATTACTGACACAACCACGAAACAGTGTTATACAATTTCACGTTAAGGTTCCTTATGAATGTTGAAGAGCTTTAGCATTAGCTCATTGACGATGTGAATGTCGAGTTGATATGGCATTTTCAAAAGGGTATTTTGCCAAATAAATAAACTTATCATGAAGCTTACAAGTGATGATGCGAGATCAGATCAGTTCTGAGAGTGTTTTAAAATGTTATTCTTACCCTAATCCAAAATATCAAATATTGAAAACAAAACATTTTGAAAACGTAAACATCCATAGCAAAATTTCCAATACTGGCAACACGTGTTTTATATGAGTAGAGAATGAAGAAAAGACCAAAAACCAATTTTGTTAATTTGCAATTGAATCACACAGTGTTCTTTGGCATCCACTAATGGCCAGATGCGCTCAAGACTCCAAGTGAATGGTAATCCATAGAACTGTAGTTATTTTTTAATGGTGCTGAACTGACCCCTTTCGTTTGCATCACGTAACCATAAATGCGTTTCTCGGACCACTTACGTGTATCAGATATCTAATATCGTAAAAAAAAAGTTTTCGTATTTGTTTTCCATAAGATAATATTGATATTCATGTATTTGATTTTTAAGAGTGAAATTTTTGTAAGTTTATGTAATAAGTAATGAAATAAAGAAAAATATACATATTTTCTTTATGTAATTTTCAGATAATGTTCAATTTTGAAGCGAGGGTTACGACTCACTGTGCTCTTACGGAAGCGGGAAATACATGGTTAATATCAGTCAAAGGACGTAACCTTTCTTTTTCATTTTAAACCCCTAATTCTGATCTCACTTTGGGCGAACAGCTTCATGCAAGGGTTAATGCAACTGTTTAGTAGCATTTATTCACTGTTTATACCTAATTAATTAGCTGATTCCCAGTACATTATTATTATTGCATGTATAGACATGCAATGCATGCCTTGCATTCAACAAAAAACCACCTCTGATATATATATATATATATATATATATATATATATATATATATATATATATATATATATATATATAATATTCGTTAAAAGCAATTGCTTTAGTGGCATCAATAAGTTTCTTGCAGGTGTCTTCATACCGACGGAGTTTTTCCGATTCTCGTTCGTCAATTTCTGGTGAAAAACACGCAGACTCCCTTCTTCCATTTATTGATCTTGGTCGCGACAGCTGTTTCGCCTTTATGGCATTATCAAGCGACTACTGACTTACAATGCGGCCTTTCGACCTTTTGTATCATCTTGTGATGAGAATGACCTTGAGGTCTGGGTACTGGTCGATCAAGGGATTAACAGCTTAACCATTTCAGGGCGTTGTTTTGGGTACAAAGAATATGATGATAACAAAGGTGAAAGTTTAAACATGAGGTTAAATAAATATTCAAAATATAATACCATCCGCAAGTGTTTACTTAAATTTGTGTTTAAACTTTAGTATAATCTTACATGTTAGTTTGCAAATACATAAAATAATGTACAATGATAAATAATATTTTATAACATATGTAAAGGTACAAATAAACAAATGTCTGTTTATACATAAATGTGTATAATGTTAAGTTTGAGTGTATGTGTCTGTCCAAATGGTCTGCGCTGATTAACAGCTGGAGGTTCGTGATGGGCGGGGCCTCAGCGACTTGAGCAAGCATGTTACTTGGCCTTCGCTGGGCACTCTCGTGTCCTCCAGGGGGCGCGATGTACCCGGTGGTTTAAATTTACATAAACACACACACACACACACACACACACACACACACACACACACACACACACACACACATATATATATATATATATATATATATATATATTGTATATATATAAATATATATATATATATATATATATATATATATATATATATATATATATATATATATATTGTATATATGTATAAATATATAAATATATATATATATATATATATATATATATATATATATATATATATATATATATATATATATATATATATATATATATATATATATATATATATATACATACTGTATATATATAGGCACTGACGTCAGAAATGGCCACCATTAATGAGTATATTCCAGTTTTCTTCGTGGTTTTTTAAATGTGCAAAAATTCTGAGTGATGGAAAAGTTTAAACTTATAAATATGATTTTTTTATCTTCAGGATAAGCCAATGGAATCATGAGGACGGATGTGCGTATACATTACTCGAATGCGGGAAAAATGTTCCAATTAAAGAAATTTTAAACTTTACCGAAATAATATATATTAACAGTTTACGTGAATAAATATACAAACATATACATTGTTCATAATAAATAATAAATTCACTTTACCTGAACTTGGTGGTCTTGGTTTTGCAGAATAACATACCTGCAAGAATGCGAGACATTAGCATACGCGCTGAAATAGTCAACATATTTTTCAGTATAAATGTTATTTTCATGCAATAAAATATAGTGGATAGGAGGTAAACATTCCTACCACTTTAGAAAGATACGAGTGACAAAAACTGCTTGCAGCATTAATTACCAGTTCAATTAAAAGACTGAAATTTTATCGAAATCCTAAGGAAAGAAGTGGGTCTTAATTTCTCATAAAAAGTCACTGGGGGCAATCGGAATTGTAGTGGATTTTATGAAAGAATGAAATAACCATCAGGGGAATAAAACAAAGAAATATATTGAGAAAGGAATAAAATTAGACAGGCTATGCTGAAGAATCAATACACATTTCGGCGTTCTTTTCTTGTTATTTCACGTTTTTCCATTCGTAAGTAATAATGATTACACGAGTGGATAAATAGGATTCACCTGATCTACTGACACTTTTGAAACCAATCCATCTTACTTTATGCACTTAATTACGAGAAAATGCAAGGGCATAGGCAACGAACTGGAGCTACAGTATTTCAAATTCTAAAGCCCCGTCTTTGGAATAATCAAGGATATTTATTCACATTTTGGAGTAAAATAGGAGTATAAATAATAAAATCCACAATTGTAATGATAAAACTGAACTGATAAAAAAAATAACCATTTTCAAAAAGATTGGACACCTTGCAACGGCTGATAATAACTGGCTTAGATTATCTCTTTTCTAAATGTTTTTCTCTCTCGGTCCCCTTGAAGCTGACATTAAGTACAATTTTTCCCCGTCTGTAAAAGGCTCAGAGAAATCTAAGAAAGCGTTCAGACTTCTTTAAAAAAAATTAAGAAGCGTTTTTCTAAAGGACGGGCTCCTGGGGCATGAATAACATTAATTAAAAGGGGGGAGGGGGGAGCGTCGAAACGCCTTACAGGGTAACTGGAAGACATTAATGGATCGTGGACTTTTCTCATTAACTTCCGAGTAATTAATCATTCCAGCTATAAAAACAGGACTGAAAAAATACTGTATTTCTAAAGGTTTAACTTCAGTTGAAGATAAAAGATTCTCCTAAATGGAAGATTCACTAGCGCTTAATATTACATCCTTTCTGGATATGTAATAATATGAAGATTCAGTGGCCTCTCCTTTTAGTAATAAATATTTCTAGACACTAATGTTTTACCAATTTATGGAATAACAAAAGTCGTGCATGTTAACCCTTCCCGCTATTCTGATAGCAGCGCGTGTGGAGCTAGCAGTTAACGTTAGAGCCCTCATATATATATATATATATATATATATATATATATATATATATATATATATATATATATATATATATATATATATATATATATATATATATATGTTTATGTGTGTGTATACACATATGTTTTATATATATATATATATATATATATATAATATTATATATATATTTACAAACATTATGTCACAAATACAGTTTAATAATGAATTCACAATAACCTGGGAATAGCTTATACCCAAGGGGAATCATAATTGCTAGGGCTTCTGCTCTGGCCAGGAGTCGAACCACTGTGTGGTTTAAAAACAGTGATAATGACTTCGCCCAGCCGGCTATCAAGAGAGATATAAGTTGATACCGCTGCTGTTTTCATACCTGTAGAATTCAAGTCCTATGCATAAGATCAATACCAACTAATCTCCACCATAATAGCTGATTGGAAAGCTTGAAACATTTTCTGAGTTTTTGTCACTTGAACATGTTTGACATTTTATTATATTCAGAAATATTAAGCCATAAATACCATTTTATATTCAATTCACTATACCTTGGGAATATTTTACACCTTATGGCAGCTTAAATGTGGTACTGCATCGGCCAAGATTCAAACCATAGCAGTTTTTTAAAAAGATAGACAGTAGCTTTGACAGGCATATGCACAACAGATTCGGTATCAACTTTTATATCGCTCTTGATAGCTGGGAGGTCAAAGTCACTGTCTATCGTTGTTTCTAAACCACGCTATGGTTCGACTAATGACCGGCGCAGAAGCACCCATCAATTATAATTCCTCTTGGGTGCAAGTTATTCCATATGTATGATGAACTAGGTATTAAACGATACTTGTGGGTTAATATATGTGAATACAAAAAAGTCACACGTGTAGAAGTGACTAATGTATGTATGTATGTATGTGTATATATACAGTATATGTATATATATATATATATATATATATATATATATATATATATATAAATATATATATATAAAGTGTATATGTATATATATATATATATATATATATATATATATATATATATATATATATATAAAGTATATATATATATATATATATATATATATATATATATATATATATATATATATATATATATATATATATATATACCCACACATACTTCAACCACATTGCTAATAAAGTGAATGCTGTGAAAACATCCTTTCGTTAACATACAATAAATATTCTCGAACTTGTATTTTAAAATACTTCGTTCAATCCAAGGTCTAAAACGCCTGAATATCGAAACCATAGTTAACGGAATATCGGCGATCCAACATTCAAAATTTATTCCATTACATTCAGTCTATATTATCATTATTGGGATATGAAAATGAGGAAACCAGTCACTCTGACTTCCAAATGGAACAGTTATCATCGTGAAAAGCCAGGGGAAATTTTATCATCACGCTGTTAGTTCTGTAAAATAAAAGTTAGAAATAGTATTCAACGTCCCTAATCAAATGCTTATTTCATATTAATTATGATTAATATGCAATGGCTCATTCACCATACGATATCACGCTTTAAATCGGGCTAATATATTCGAAAGCATTAGGCGGGAAGAACAGTAATATATCAAAGTGTAGCAGACAGTATATTCGGTGTAGCAGACATTATATACCCTCTCATATAGCATTTACATTATACCTTTTTCCGTGAAAAAGATATCAAAGCATAAAACATGCTTTGAGAGTATTTTTTTTTTACTAAAGCATTCACGACCTTTTAATTCTCCTACCAGCACTGGAAAGAGGATATGGTGGTCAACTGTGTCTGCTTTGGTTCAGATGCAGGGTCAGGTTTATTTTCCTTTTTATTTCAGTTATTCCAGCCTTACAATAATTCACGCCCTCTGTATTTGGGCCGTTGATCAAAAAACTAAAATCAATAGCAACGTTCTCTACTTCAATCAACCGGCTGAAAAAGAAACCTTTTTAAAACAACAAACCTCAAGATGAGAAGAGATCAGTGACTGGCAGGCTTACAGGTGCGAGTAACCGCAAAACGGGTATGTTTGTTTCAAACAAATACACAAACAGGTGAATAACTTTACATACCATGAATTTCTCTCTCTCATTCTTTCTCTCTATACTATGTCCAATGCACCTCACACGCAGTGGATTCAGGGAAAATCCCTGAAAAATCTTCCGGCCCATTTACCACGATAAACCCCGGGCACTGGTCCAGAGAATTGGGAAAATTCAAGGGGGCTGAGGGGAGAATTTTTGGGGGGACAAAGAAAAGACTTTGTAGTTCATTTACAGTTTTGGAAGAGAGGGGACACACGAGGACCTTTGTGGAAAGAATCTCCGATGGAAATTGCAGAAGTGTATGGGAGAGATTTTCTTTTTTTTTTTTTTTCTACCAAGACGTGGAAATCTGGCTCTAAAACTGTTCGGTCCATTTACAGCTTCAAAGAGGAAGGGAGGTGTCAAAGGAGTCCGGGTCCTTGGTTATGATACGCCACCTTTTGGGAATGAACAGTACAGAAGTTAAGGAGTTCTGTAATTTGAAAATTAAATATTGAGAACAATAGTTTTTCTGTGTGAGTTAAATAGGAGGAAAAGTTAAATGACTATATATATATATATATATATATATATATATATATATATATATATATATATATATATATATATATATATATATTATATATATATTATATATATATATATATATATATATATATATATATATATATATATATATATATATATATATATATATATATATATATATATATATATATATAATATATATATAGTGAATTCAGCACATCTCTTTTCCCTATAAAACGCGTGGCTCAGTAGTTTTATATATTTGTATATGCATTTAGCAGTTACAAAATATGAATGTGCCAGTGATCTTGCGTTGTTTTTCCATTTGCGACACATCCTGTCTAGTCAAACAGCTTAATGTGGAGTGTGTATATATATATATATATATATATATATATATATATATATATATATATATATATATATATATATGTATATATATATATATATATATATATATATATATATATATACATATGTCATTATACATGAATATATATCAGCTACACATCCTTTGAAATGATAATTCCTTTATTAGATAATTAAAGCCCTAACAAATTTAAGTAATTTGATAAATTCCTGACTTAAAATAAATCATTACACTTACAAACATAACGAAAACAGAATCTTTTCTAGCATCAGAATACCACTAATCCTCAACAAACAATCTGGAATATGGAAGAGCCATTAGATATTGTTTGTTTGGCCTCAGCGTCTAAAAGAGCGAAATAAATTCTGATCAACAGTAACTTAGAAAATCACTCTCAAGGTCCCTGAGTGCTCCCACCAGGACTCTACTCTCCTTCGCATCCACTATTCTTGTGCCCACTTCCCAAAGCAACCTGAGAGATGAGATGGATGCTGGAGTTTTGTCAAGAGGTTTCCATGGCAACCGCGATATCGAGACCTTATTTCCTTCGTCGTCAGAAGTTTGAAGAAAGCCATTTGGAGAAGGGCCTCTTCAGTTGCGAGGTTCATTCGAAAATGACGCTCGAGTAATAGGCTGGAAATGATTTGGCGAGGTTTATTGCCTTAACGGCACATCTCTCATTCATGTTTGCTTTCTTTTAAAAGTTTGCTGATTTCTCAAACATGTGTAAATATTTATTACTGTATGTACAAGCGGTTGATGAGTATATGTATACACACATATATATACGTGTGTGTGTAGTTACTTAATCACCCAGTTTTGTTTAAGTGGTTGTGGCCCCTATATACCTACGTATAGATATGTATCTTATCGTGAGCTGACGTGATCATATGCCTCTGCTCAACTAACAACATTACATACGTGTGCGTGATTGTACGTGTGAGTGCGCGAGCACTCTCTGACATCTGTTTCCTCCTATAACATACATGAAAAATCATTTAACATTTTATCTATATGTATAGGAATCTGTCTTTCCTGCATGTTCCGAGCACACACTCAGTTAAATGCACGATGAAATGAACCTTGTGTCCACAGTGAGAGAAAGAGGGGGTGCCCTAAAATTGAAAAGAAAAAGGGAACAATATCGGTGTATTTAGATGGTCGCTCCAACTCTTATGAGAAAACTTCGTCATCGCCAACTCCACCTCTCAGTGACATCAACACTACCAAACTCCTGCAACTTTATCTCAAAGTTACTTCATAATCCTACTGCTGCTTCTCATATTTCTTTCATAGAAATAATAAGAGAGAGAGAGAGAGAGAGAGAGAGAGAGAGAGAGAGAGAGAGAGAGAGAGAGAGAGAGGGGGATAAACCTTACTTTGATCTGTATGATATGAGCAAAGAAGAATTAAGTGAACCAACGCCCTTTTTGAGTCTAGTTATAAAAGCTTCATCCCTGTAAATGGGATTTCAGAAACATGATTAAAAATGAAAAGAGAAACAACATATACATGATCGAAAAATAATTCTCATAAAAATATATATAAATATCCGAAAAATACACATGAGTATTCAAATTACTCTAAAAGTAAGCAATGCAGAGAAAAATAAAAAAAGTTCAACTAAATAGATTAATAGCCCAGATTTACATGCGCAGGCCTCTTATACCCTTCAACACTTTACCATACTTACAGGCCACCTTTGGGCAAGGGCTAGAGCTGGTATGAGCCAGCTTATCGAAATCAGCTAACCGATCGTAATAAAAGTTATATCTCTCTAAGGTAATTTTGGAGGGAGCGCCAAATACATACGCGATGAAGACTTTAGATTAAAAACTATTCCAGTTACTTAGAATATTTTGAATATTATGAAATTTAAGGTAATTCGGGAACCCGGCGTCTACTGAATTTCTTCCAACAATGGACGCGAGAGACACTTTTTAACACTGTATTTTGCAAGAATACAAAAACGGACAATGAGATACAGTGTTAAAATGTACAGTAATAGGAGATAGTGGTCAGAATTTATAAGCAAACTAAATGTAATGCGTGACTTGTTTAATGTGCTAATACCATTTCACATTTACATGAAATTCGAAATGGTTGTTAGGGACAACGCTTGAACGGTAATAAACTTCTTCAATATTATCATAACAGCTACGAGGTTGTCTAAAGTATGATACAGAGTTCAAGACTCCGTAAGATAAAATGTATTCATCATTGTCAAGCAAATAAGGGGGATATTCAGTGTGCTATATCTCGGTATGATATTATCCATAATGACTGCATTTATAACAACGGAAAATTATCATAAAATCCATCTCCCTCTGCCTTACATCAGCTGCAAAACTTAATTTACAAATCGGTTAGCTGCCTAAGTAATCGATTTTATTATTTGTTATTCCCTAGCCAAGTTCATGACAGTTTCATAGTCTACTCTCTCTCTCTTTTTATTTCTTGCTGTAAAAATATAATGTCTGAAATTTAACCATATAGTCATTTTATTACTAATAGGCCTGATTGGGTAACAGAAAGAAAACAAAAACTATTCTAACGCTTAAATATGTACAAAAGCGCTTAAAAAAACAAAGAACCAATATTTTCTTTCGTTCTTAGTAACTTGCAATACGAGTTTATTATCACCAAAATAACAAAACTCCAATGTTTCATTATTTTTGGTTTAATAATAAAAACAGCTTCCAAGAAAAATACATCTGTATAAATTATCTTGCAACATAATTAAAAATCATTTATAAAAGACGTCGACGACACGCTTTCCTTTTAACTCTTAACTTTACTGACAAACAAAGCCATCCAATTAGTTTGTGTAACTTTAGCGCTATCACCTTTTTCTTTGTCAAGAATATAACGAAGATTCACCGTAAAATGTCACTACATAGCTTTTGCGTTTTATTATTAATTTAACAACAAATCATTCTTTATGATTTTCTTCCCACCTCATTTTCTTTCAGCTTTGTCTCTTTCGTATATGTTTCGAGAACTTTGACAGTTTAGTTAATTAAAGCTTTGGATTGTTCTTAATAATATTAGTAATTATGGACAAATGAATGATTAACCTTTTTTCATTATAAATCTCGTACTAATCAACTCTGGCTTTCCACGTTTCTAACACCTCTATTAAGACCTTCCATTATGCATTAGAAAAGCACAACGACTGGAGACCTTTTCTTTTGGTTCATCAGTACATGATAATAGACTGAAATGGCTAATTTTTTTATGAACATCAGACCGTTTAGTGACGTAAGTGATTCGGTTTTCTCAGTATTGCAGTGTCATAAAGCTTACCCTTTTCAGCATTAGAAATCTTCGACACGAGATGAGCTGTGAGTTCTCTGGATAATGTTTCTAAATTAACTCATCATCAAATTACAGTTTTACTTGTTCACTGGTGCGTGTTATCATAGAAAATCACCAACAATACAAGTTCAACAGTAAACTAATCCTACATTCTATAAATCTGTCCCAGGCAACATATATATATATATATATATATATATATATATATATATATATATATATATATATATATATATATATATATATATATATATATATATATATATTATATGAACATGATAGTTCATTTTAGAAAAACTGGAATATCAAATAATAACACTGCGGTGTCACTTCGGAAAACGTGCAGACACAAACCTAGGAAAAGAGCACAGATAAAGACGATGCTATGACCGTGAAGCATCCTACGAGATGAGAAAGATAATAGAGAAAACTAAACAGCGAGGCCACCTTTCGGCATAAATAAAGGGGATCTATAAAAGAAGTAAAAGGAGAAACAAGCAATGTAGTGAAGTGGGTTTTATTTTCATCCTTAAGGACACACAGAAAAGAAACTTATTAGATATGACAGCACTATTCCAGTTACCGTGAAAGAGGAAATGTTATAGATACGTACATAAATTGACCTATTAACTAATCAACCTAACTTTAGCAACACATGGCCGTTACAAAATAATAGCAGGAACCAACCTTTTCAACCCTGCACGAATTAAGAGACATCATCAATCCTTGGTCCAGTGGGGAAAACGAACTCGCTTTGGACACATACATATATCGGTTTCTATTTAAACTGCTAATCTTCTTCCTCCGCTTCATCATATAATAAACCGTTCTCCCGAGTGGCTTTACTGTTAATTACATTTTCATGGTAATGAGATTATGATCAAAAGCTTCACTGGATAAAGGATGGCAGTAAATTCTTTGAAAAGTGAAATGGGGTACTTCCATTACTGAAATATGAAATTCAAAAGCAAAGAAAGCGGGCGTGTGTGTGTGTGTGTGTGTGTGAGAGAGAGAGAGAGAGAGAGAGAGAGAGAGAGAGAGAGATAATAATATTTTAAACATAAACGGTACAGAATTGCAAGAGTACAGAAAATATGCCAAAAGTCATTTCCAAAATTATCGTAATTCGCTGTAAACATGCATAGACAGTCATAAATGTCGAAAAAGTCCCCGTACAGAAGCACATAAAAAACATACTCTGTGACCACTATGGCTCCATCGCACACTGCTCTTCATGCCATGATTGTAACTTACTCATTCTATCATGCCTGTCAAACACATTCTCATTGACACTGCAACCTAAATGGCCCTTTAGAGTCTTCAGTCCTAATCAGTTATTTTGCAGCGGTAAAGATCACACACTTTGCACAGCTTAGATAAAACAAAAGCTGAAATTTCTCGAAGATGCACACAATGAACAACAATTAATGACGTACATTTGTATTTGAGAGTCAATATCGTAACATCTTTCCTAATTGCTATATGTTGAAATTAATTCTTAACTACAAGTAACAACGTTATTAATTTTAGTTCGGTCGTTTAATGAAGAACCGGTTCCAGGTAGTGACTGCGGGATAGCCCTCGCTCCTAATATATCAGTATTGATTATATAATTAAATTATGTATTTTGCGCTAGAACAAACACCAAACCAAGTTATCACACAAATCCACCGTATTATACTGCACAGTATAATGGAAAAATATTAATCTTGTCGAAGGTAAAAGTCGCCTCTTTTGTCATGTGCCGTTCGCCTTTGAGGAACTTTCAGATATCATCTCTTTCACATTTTAATTCATAAGACTACAGACTCATCTAGATATACAAAGCATAGTTTAATTCAACAAGGAAACAAAAAAGAGACATTTACAATCTTTCATAAATAGAGTACCTGAAATCTAACCAATTTTTCTGGAAGAGTGAGGAAACCATTACCTAAATTATAGGGAGCATTATATCATTACTTCTGCTTTAATAAATAACACGTAGGGCGATGCCTTGAACGTTTATCAGCGGCACTGGCTCTCGCGTCGACATGCCGCACCTTGACGCCGAATCATACGTCAATATCTTAAACTGCTTTGAAGATATCACATAAAATGTTATTTCCTTCCGTTGGCTGAGTCGGTGCCAAAATTAATTCAAAATGTAAAATTATCAAACACTAAATTCAGTGGGAAAAACGTTTCATAAAATTTGAGAGAGAGAGAGAGAGAGAGAGAGAGAGAGAGAGAGAGATTAGTCATTTTAAAAGTCCCTCCCCTATTATACTCTCTCTCTCTCTCTCTCTCTCTCTCTCTCTCTCTCTCTCCCAAGCATAAAATAAACAGCTTCCAGACGACATAAGTCTTCCATTAAGGCCGAGGCAAAAACAAAACAGAGACCAGAAGGGCCTTCTCATGTCCAGCCCTCCGTCAGCATAGCTCGAGGCCTTTCCAAGAAATTCCAGAAAACTAAAGGCTCTAGGGTCCACATTAGCTGGAGTCATTTGCTACGCATAAGAACGTAAGAGGGTTTTTTACGCTTATTTTTTTACTCTTATTTTTTTATTGCCTTTCATTATGAGTTTTCACACATAATTTTCAGTTTTTTATGTAGTTTGTCTTTCTAAACCTACCCACTTGCTTTTTGTTAAAACCAACATTATTACACTATTTTTATTTCAATATTCTACTTCATTTTCAAAGTAGCGTTCGCGTTATTTTACGTTTATATAAAATTGCTCCTTTTTATAGTATAATTGTTCCTTAATTATTTTAATTTATTGTGAGTTTGTTTGTTCCATGTTAACTTCAAAAGTCTCATACAAGCTCAAATCTTCTTAAAAAGGAGCTTTAATTTTAACATAATTTTATATAACGCTCAGTATATCAACACAGTCTTTTTAAGCAAACTATAAAGTAAAATTCATACTCTGTTGTTAATAGTCTACAACCAAAAAGTAGCACTGTCAGTGAATATATCTTTTCCGAATATGCCTAAGACTTTAGAGGCAGTGAAGAAATATAGAATTATTTAACCTCCTCTATGGTGTTACTCAGCCAACAGCTACTCTAGTATATACGATATTTTATGGCTGTGTTGAACCAGATGAAATAACAGTCCCGTATTTACAGGTGTTATAAATTTGATATCCAAAACAAGCCAGTGTACTCAATGGCGATCTCTCAGTCTGAAGTAAAATTAAGACTTGTTTATTGCCGCGATAAATTATAATGAGAAAGTTTTATTGGACATTAAGATGATAAAGCATGTACACTAAAAATAATGTTATTGACAATTTACTTTGTTCGTAGAGAATAAAGACTAAAGGGTTTAGAGTGCAGATATAGTGAATATAATATACAATGAAGATATAAGAGGTACAAAGTAGGCTTTTATATTAGAGCCTGTTGGATCTGTATACATATACAAACACACACACACATATACGATTCTCTTTTATAGGCCAAGATAACGGGAATCGATCTATAAACTGCAAGCGAGAGCCTGGTGCGTAACATGACTAATCTATGGATGGTCAAGGTCTTACGTGTCGACACATAAGCCCTTTGAAAGTGGTCACCTGTTCCAAGTATGGGCCACATCCATTAGCTTAATTTCGTTGAGTAAACACATATATTGCTATGTGACTGTGGTGTCTCACGTGGAAAGATTTTGATTTTCATTTGAATATTTGTTGGTTCGTTACTGGAGTGTGTGGAGAATGTCTAAAGCTAGAATTCTGATCTATTTTGCACAAATGGACTCTTTGCAAGTGCTCAAGACAGCTCCTCTCTCTGACCTTTGTGACAATTTAAGTAAGTCAATCTAATGATCTGTTTAATGTACCTGCTATGGGTTCCAAAATATTTGCCAGAACATAACATAACTTTGAATTATTAATCTCTCTCTCTCTCTCTCTCTCTCTCTCTCTCTCTCTCTCTCTCTCTCTCTCTCTCTCTCTCTCTCTCTCTCTCAGAAAACAATTTTTGGATGCCTCACATAGATGAGGAGTATTACAACCACTACATATTTAATATTTGTACAGCTACTTACCACTCACGGACCAACCAAAGGCTTTTGCTAACTGTGCTGGGTTTCCACACTTTAGTAATACTGACATATGATATACTCAGAAAATGACAAGAAATAAAAAAAGAGATATATGAAAGAAATAAAAATTAAAAGATTGAACTATGAATGAAAGGCGTAAAGTAACAAAATCAGTAACACAAAAAAATTTTTGTACACAACGGTTCAGTAGTTAACCAGAAAGACAAAAATTAATTCTTAAAACTAACCTCGGCACACTCATACGCAGACAATACCTGAATTAAAATTACGCCAGTTTCCCACAGAATGACTGACCTCGAGTTATTTATGAATTCCTGAAGAAAATTAACTCACGCTTCATTTACAAGGAGAACAAGGCTTTGTTATGACTTAACTATTTACAAGTTCACCAAAGCAAGACAATAACCTATCCACACTTCATTCGTGTAATGTCTTCACGCACAGCTAAAGTGGTTTTATGTTACAGATACAAGATGAACTCCTAATATAAAAGACTTCCATAGACATCAAAGAGTTATCTAAACATAGGAACCTTCATTAATTCAAGGGAGAGGTACTTAGAGTGAAGGCTTTATGGTATTACTGTACTCTACACTTATAAATCATAGTTAATGCAACCACGAGCTACAAATTAGTTTCGATACATAAGCAGTTTTCTTAACCAGACTTAAATTCCAAGTCATATTTATCTTGCATGTCCACAACTCAAAATGTTAGTTCAGGTATGCAGTTTTGCCACAGACACATCCATTAATCGACGCGAGACAAAAATATATCGCTTATTCTAATTCGCAAATCTAATCCTTCAACTTAGGACTTTCCAATGTGATATTACACTTATTCTAATACGCAACACAGATAATCTGTAACTTTATCACTTTCAAACGTGATGATATATATTAACTCACAAACATGAAGATAATCCTTAACCTTGATACTTTACAATGTGATATTACCCATAAATACATCTGCTGACAAACAGTTACAACAGCACATGTTTACAAAGAGAAATTTTCTCATAAACATGACTGACAGACAAAATGCAGTATTTAGAACACAGAGACGGGGCTCTATTAGGGCAAAAGACTAGTTCCAACAGCTTTAAGACAACAGAGAGAATCTGCAACTTAAAAGCAATGCACGTTACACAAATACTTCTCATGCGAGTCTACTAAGACTAATCAATCTCTAATATAACTGTTCTAAGCAACAATTAGCATTTTTA
>NC_089745.1:29433460-29470960 GCF_040412425.1 Macrobrachium rosenbergii | reverse complement strand
ACGAGAAAATATGACTTTAATTTACATAAGATCAGGTTTTAAAACGAATACAATATGCTTATACCTCTCTCTTTCACATACACACAGAAAAACATCCTTAAAACACCATTGTTACTTATGATCTTGTTACCAAACTTGTCAAATTTCATAGTTTAAACGAATAGCATTAATTACCAGAACATCGCTTTGATGTGTGAGTCACTTAGGCATACACACACACACAGTAACAATAAAATTTCACTGCTTCTAAGACACCATCTCAAGGAACATGCAGAAGAACAAGAGAGAGCGGAGAGAGAGAGAGAGAGAGAGAGAGAGAGAGAGAGAGAGAGAGAGAGAGAGAGTATAAGGAAGTGACAAAAGCCCCATTTCAAATATAAAGTTAACTTCTAAGAAGTTGTTCATACCTCGACGCCCAGGAAACTCTTTTACGGAATAAAAATGAAAATTTGTCCCCTCTGGTTCGTCTTCCTTCAGGGGATATGAAAAACGGTAGAGGGGGAGGGGTGGGGTGTCGTTGGAGAAAGAGAGTTCGAAAGAACGCAAAAGAATAGCTGATGAGAATACTCCCTGAACGCAAAGAAACATAATGGGAAAAGACCACTAATTGAGAAAAAACTTAATGGTAAAATTATCCAACAACGCCCCCCCCCAAAAAAAAAAACATTTTTAGAAAAAAGGAGAAAAGTCGATGTAAAACGGAACAACGGGTCAAATAAAACAATTTAATAAGAATTATCTCAAAAGTATCTGCGGCACATATTTCATTTATATAGGATAAACCAGTTCACTTCAGTGCTGAAGCTAAAAACAGAGACATTTGGCACAGCAGTACGCATAAGGGATAAGAATATACTCGAAACACACACACACACACAAGCTTTAGTGGAAGAGGGATCCGAAGCCTTCATGCCTTCCTTTGTCCTTCTCGACTTTAATTCAGCAACTTTTATTGACTGCGCTGTGACTACCCAAGCAAACGGAGAAGAGTAAGAAAGGAAAGATTTAAGAGAGGACCATGCGCAAGGAAAGGAAGAGAAAGTGTGAGAAGTATGGAAGGGTAGAATAGGAGATTTGGTGAGAAGAGCAAAAGAAGTAAAGAAAGAGGACTCAGATTAAGATAAACAGAAAAGGATTAAAGAATAAAATCACGAAATGACAAAATAAATGAACATAAATTTATCGGAAAATAAATGCTTAATCAACGAAATAGGCGGAAAATCGAAACTCTATTATTTATCAATTTCTGTCTCTCATTCCAACTCTCATGCTCAGGCACTCCACATCCTCTTACTAACACAAAATATACGATACTGTACTGTACATATGTACTGTATATATATGTATGTATATATATATATATATATATATATATATATATATATATATATATATATATATATATAGAGAGAGAGAGAGAGAGAGAGAGAGAGAGAGAGAGAGAGAGAGAGAGAGATGATAAAAAAATTACATGAGATGCAAGTGATATATACATTATATATATATATATATATATATATATATATATATATATATATATATATATATATATATATATATATATATATATGTGTGTGTGTGTGTGTGTGTGTGTGTGTGTGATTTTCACTCATACTATATTACGTGCACGTCATGTGATTTTTTTATCATATACCTATATATCTATCTATCTATATATGTATGTATGTATATATATGTGTGTATGTATGTATGTGTGTGTGTTTGTGTACTAATGGAGCGTTCGTCTTAGGAGGAAATCAGTGAGCTTGATTCCTGAAAAACTGATCGTGCTTTTGTTGACCTTAGTATTGAATAATGGATCTGGCGCACTGTCGCCTGCGGTTAGTCGCAACTAAGCAACAGGGGATTAACATCTGACGCCGGCAGTTTTTATAGAAAATAAGTATTCACGCTGTACTGTAGACGGTATCTGAAAAAAATTACGCAAAGACTTCGTCTCTTCCAAGAACTTTTTCCGTGTATTTAGCTAATTCTAAAGTGGATTAAACGCATCTATAGGGTGAAAATGAAGAAAAAAAATGAGCTTAACATGGAAGTGTACCTTTACGACCATGGAGAAACATATCACCATTCTTGTGAAAATCTCCCCAGCAGGAGATGGGCCGTATCCCGCAGGACGAGGCCAATGGGCTTTTTGTTAAAAGGGCGTTAATGCCTCGATCAGAAGTAACGACGAGAGTCAGGTGATGCCCTGGAGCAGACGTTAAACCCCTTTAAGGGTGAGGTTACTGTCTGTCGGATGACTTTCTCGGTCTTTTCTCATCTCCCATGGGGACATAAACGAGACCTCAGTAATGGTCGCCCCTGATTTCATTTTCTTCATCCCCTATAACCAAGATTTTTTTCGTCTGTACTTGTGGTCTACATCAAGGTTACTGTTGATTAAAACATTTTACAGTCATTTAAAACGTTCTTTCCGTTTTTTCTGAATACTATCGTTTGAGATTCTTAGCTGCTGGAAAGACTTTAGAGTGCGTTTTTGAATACAGGTACCACATAACAACAGTAAAGTAGAGCTGAGATCTATAAAGCATTATTTAGATCAGTTTTTTCTTTTAATACAAACAAGAACTTGCGTTTTTTACGGTAATACAAAATCTAATGCAAAATATGTATAATATAACGCAAAAACGTGCACGCATATAAAGAAAATATGAACATGTTTTGAATTAATATTGCAAACAAACTAATAAGTATAAAATTCATAGTACGATGCACTGATCTTACCCAGTAATTTAAGAAAAGGAATGGCAGACATAAACTGAAATCACCTTTATTACGGCATAGCTTATCGCTGAGAAGACACAGCATCACTTGCAAGACGTAATCAATACAATCCTCTTTCTTTGACCTCTCTCAGCATCCCCATAGCCATTATTCAAAAGGAAAACAAACGAAAAAATTCCTTGAGTACGTTACCCGACATCAGAATTCAACGAAAAATTTTGCATCCGCAAGAATAAACAAGAACCTAGACGTTATAATAATCTGCAATGACTTTCTTCTTTTTCCCCCTTTGAGTGATACCCATCCTCCGGCGAAAGGTTCCTATTCACCATCCCATCCAACCCATTCTGCCAAGAGTACTCTCATTTTGTGAATCCATTATGTTCCCCAACAGCCACTGCAATACCCGGCTTCCTTGATATATTGGAATCCACTGATCTACTAGAGGCTTCAATAAAGGATTACACCGGGTCCTCGCCGCGCTGTATAGGGGGAATGGGATGGCATTGTAGGAATCACTCCATATTTCAGCTTGGACGGGAGTTCGGGGGGAAACGGGACATTCATTCTCACTATGGTAAAACTTAGTGATGCAATTTATATATATATATATATATATATATATATATATATATATATATATATATATATATATATATATATATATATATATATATATATATATATATATATATATATATATATATTCTCAGGGGCTCAGAATATGTTCAAATGGGTACCCAAATAAAGAATTCAACACGATCCACCAACACCTAACGCAACTGCTCTACCCACCACACATTATCGAGAAGGCTATTAACAAAGCGAATAAAATATACTACAAAGGTCCCACTCACAACAGACAAATAGATTTTAACAACAAAATAAAGCTTCCGTACGACGAAAACATCCAAAAAGCCACAGAACAACTCAGGTCTAACAATCCTTTTATCTTCTAATATCCCAAATCCATCGGGAGCTTGCTCATTAATGTATATACTTAAATAAAAAAGGGGAGGAAGCTGGAGTTTACAAGATTCCGTGCAGCAACTGTAATGAGAGTTACGTAGGAGAGATGGGCAGGTCCCTCTTGCAAAGATTAACAGAGCACAAAAGATCAGTGTGGTATGCTTCGGAGAGTTCAGAGATTTTTCTACACATCAGGGATAGAGGCCATTCTATAAATTGGAGTGGGGCGGAGCTGGTTTTCAAAAGTAGCTGCCCCTACAAAAGAGAGATGTTGGAATCTGCTATCATCAATCAAACCAACAATATGAACTTGTCAGGAGGACATTGGAAATGGATGAAATCGATGGGTTAATCCTTAAACCCCTTCTCAAACAGGTGCTCCAGGAAACACGACCACCAGACGAACCGCAAAACAGGAGTTAATGAGGCCAAAAACCACTAGGGCATTGTTTTCCCTCCTTCTTGGGAAACGGTCACCTGCATACCATCGGAGACTTAATGCCACACCTACATATGCTTTGTATACTGTATATACTCCTCTATCATTTCATCTGTCCATATTTTACCAGTGAACAGGGGCACAAAAGGAAGTGCTCGAATATATGGTTGCAACATTCAAATAGTGTTTTATGGGCCTTCTTATCTTCAAATTACACTGTGGTATTACAGTAAAAGACATTCTATATATATATATATAGGCTATCTCCAAAACACTTTACAACATGGTAAATAAAATACTTACTTTGTAATACTGAAATCTATCTATATTGCTAACCATTACCAGCAGAATATGAAACACTTATAATTTGCACTATAAAAATTACCATATCACCATGAAATTTAATAAATAAATAATATAAAAAACACATTAAAGTATTAATATGTGAAAACCAGTTTGTTCCCATTCCAAGAAAGCTCCGAAAATATGATTAACCACCGTAGTTCGAACGAAACATAAATAAAACGTAGGGAGACGGAGCATGTTATATTTTAAAGCTTATCTTTGATCAAAATATTACGGATTTATTTTCCATTTTGATCAAAGACCAAATAATCTTAAAGAAGCAGAGTTCATTGCAGGAAGAAAATATTGCGCTAGACTGGTATAGTCAATGTATCAAACCAGTTCAGATGGAACGGTTAAATTACTGTTTAATATGAAAATTCTATTCATCTTAAAAAAAGGTCGCTTTTTCAACTTTGCGCATTTTTTTTTTTTTTTGAAAAGTGCCGCTTGGTTAGTCATCTTTGTGTTCATCAGTTCAATAAAAAACTGAAAAAAGAAAAGTCGCTTTGTTTTTTTTAACATATGCCGGAACCCAAACACCGCTTTTTATGCCTTCTTGCCTTTTCTTACTCTCAGCTGACGTTCCACCCAGGGGATGGGCTTATAATGGCAAATGCTAACTAGGACTAGACCCATAATATCTACTTTCACCCTATGATTAAAAATGTCCTACCATCTAAGAAGACCTTTACCTCAAATGCTTAGCATTCGTTATAACTTGGGTCGTTTCTAAATTTTTCATAAAAGTCTTCTTGCTATTGCTCTCTAAGTGAGTAAGGACAGTTTCAAAGGAATGACAAGAATACCTATCCTCTTTCACTTCCAGTCAACAGTCTGATAATCTTAACTAACACCTATGGGTTTCAAACGAACAGGAAACCGTATTGGCACAAGGTCAGTTAACTTTCATCGAAGTATCAGTTAGTTTATTATACAAGTGGCAAAATAACCCAACAGATTGATCACATCACTTGGCACAGCTAGACAGACTGCCACTTTTGAACAAGACCATTTTGTGGATTGTTCCTTTTAGCTAGGATTCTTCTCCACTGAAAAGAAGAATTTAGAAGGGTAGTTTCACTGCTACAGGAAAGGAAAGAAGAAATATATGGAATATCGTAGTTTTCTAAATTGTACATACACTGAGAGAGAGAGAGAGGGGTGGGAGGCTGAAGGATGCATCTATATCAGTTACAATTAAACAATTAAAAGACGTTGTAATCACTGAAATTGAAAACAAACCCAAATGCAGAGAAAGACAGACAAACAAACTGACAGAGTTGCATTACACTTCACAGAAATTTAGTAGAAAAGTCCTCGTTCGATGTGAATGAAAAACGGCAAGTAATTCGCTCTAAATAAGTTCTGATTAATTATGCAATGTCCGTAAGCTAGACTTTCGTTCTAAACAGTTGATTCACTTTGATATCAAGTTATTATTCCATAATACCTCTCCTTTGCCTATCTGAAGGCACAGAAATTCGTTATGGTGAAAAGCCAAAGCATATGAAAGAAGTAAGCATTTCCCAATTACTTAAGGAAATTTCTCACATAAAAGTCAGTATCATTATTCAACATTTACCTTCCCTCTATTTGGTGCCATTTATCTTCCTTCCTACGTCTTTCCCTCCATCCTGATCCCCAACCCAGACGGGAGTTTCCTCCTCCCTCCCCCACCCCGTCACGGGACATCAACGAACGCCAATCAACGTCAAGTACGTCTTGGGTAATTTGCTTTATGACGTCTTGCCGTTTCTATCTTTCTCTTTTCTGGTTCCGCCGGGGAATTAATGCCGTTGTAAAGTCGTTAATCAGTCTCTGACATGGCGGAAGGCAGAGAAAGGTTAGCAGAAAAAATGCATGAGCAATTCACAGGTCGACTGTCAAGGATTATTAGTTTTCTAGCTTTCCTTTATCCAGTCCTAATTGTTTCTATTGACTCTATCAAGGGATATCAAACTAACTTCTTTAGAATTATCCTTCAAGTAGTTTTCTAACCGGTATATTAACGAATTATTTATATGACTTCCTAATTTCGTATCAATAAGAGAGCATACTATTTATATTGCTTCCTAATTTCATATCAATAAAAGAGTCTACAACTTATCACGCTTAGTTTGAATATTTAAATACTAATTATTTTACCAAAGAAAAGAGGGATGCTAAATGCCTACAAACTTAGTATATATAATATATATATATATATATATATATATATATATATATATATATATATATATATATATATATATATATAGTATATATATGTATATGTGTGTGTACACTTATGATTTTAAGGTGAATTACAAACAGGTTAAAACTTCAAGGCTCATAATAGTAAAGATTGTAGTTAAACATAAATTTTCATCACGATAAAAAATATTTTCGAGAACATCAAGCATGTTTACCACTCAAAAGGTTCTACTTAATAATAAGAAGTGTAATGACAATATATATATATATATATATATATATATATATATATATATATATATATCTATATATATATATATATATATATATATATATATATATATATATATATATATATATATATATATATATATATATATATATATATATATATATATATATATATATATATATATATATATTGTTTATATGTATGTATGTACCTTTATATAACACAATTGTTTTCTTCCAAATAACGTTAACCAAAATATTTATAACAATCATCAACTCCTTTTCTATTTTTCTATATCGTAGCTGAAAATGAAGCATACCAGCAAATGAATAATTCCAGAGTCTATGGAGCTCATTACAATAGAATACTCACCTATATCACTAAATTACTTTCCATATCCTGAGCTACTTATCTCGGCCTTGTATATATTTTTGAGCTTTCATAGTTGAAGTCATTTTCTCCTAATGTTTCCGAGTCAGATTTAACTGACATACATTTCTTATTTTCTTTTTTTTCGAAATATAACAGATTATATTGCATTTTGACACGGCTCATAATGCTAACTGACAAGTCATACTTTTTGTCTGATACGTCAAATTTTTCCCTACCACCAACGCAACAGTTGTTATAGTTTCTCTCACCAGTATTACCTGATCAATCAAAAAATTCACAAATAAAAGGGAAAAAGCCAAAAATTTCGCCCATAAGATAATGGCACTACAGCCCTTACTCTCTCTTCCGTAAGCATAGGAGTTATGCCATGTAGTAGCGTCTGTCTCGACTAGTCTTTCACAAACTTCCCTTCAATAAATTATACTTTTTCCTTCTTTTGATATCCGTTTTTCATACCTTAAAACCCCACTGTGATTACTATTAACAGATAAACAATTTAAACATAGTTGGAGGTCCCAAAGGAGGAGAAAGGCTTTGTGGATTTAGTCAGGCGGATCAGACAGTTGCTAGGCCAGGCTGAACCACCTCAGCAGAACTGGGTGACCTGACCCTTCTTTCTTATTATGAAAAGGAAGCTGAGACCCCTATAGAGACAAGCCAGTTGGTTCCCATGGTCCCTCTTGATCAATGGGGTCATGAGGGTGGAAGATTCCAGAGGACTATGGATCCCAATATTAGCAGGTTGGATGGCAACACCCCCACTGGAGCAATTCAAGCAGTAGAGCAACTGTCTCAGCAACACCAAAATGGCAATGTTTGTGCTAATATTAGTGAAGGCCCTAAGATCCATCTCCTGGATGAACAGATGTTAGGGGACATGGTTGAAAGGAGTCATCCCTCCAGAGAATGGCCAGTGGTTAGGAAGTTCCTGGGCCCATCAAGAAGGGGCCTCTCATACACATTAAGACAGGTGGATCGCCTGTGCATTAACATTATCCTCAAGAGAAGAGAAACCTTCCTCTCAGTTGTCCAGAAGAGCATCTCTCTAAAGGGCTGGCTCAGCCTCTGAAACAGCCCCTCCTTGACTCTCTGTTCTGCTTCCCTCCAGACTTAATTTATGAACCAATAGGCATTAAGAGGGAAGACTAGTGGGACAACCTGTTCTCGTAGGCCTTGTCCCTGAAACCTACACCACTGCTTTGAGGGGTGTCAGGTAGATTCCCTTTGCAGCACAGACCCTCCTCCTCCAGCAGCCAGTCTTCTCCCCAGCACAGATTCTAACATCAGGGCCATGCCAGAGCACAGAGCACGGTTTTGGATTGTAGAAAGCCATTCTGCAGCTCCTAGCCCTCTCACAGTCGCTGTAGGAACAGGACCGGGAAGAGGGTGCATCTGCCAGCAGCATGGGGTTGGAGGAGTGGACAGTGCAGGTCCTCAGAAGGAGATACAAGCTGCCCTATGGGGTAACAGCTCCCCCATCCCACAAAAACCTCTCTAATTCCCATCTTACAAGAATGTCTGACCCAAGGAGGAGGCACTTCAAAAGGAGGTGGAGACCATACTCAAGAAGGAGGCAGTGACCACTCATTGAGTTTCTACAGCCACCTTTCCCTTATGGAGAAGGCATCAGGGGGTTAGCAATCGGTCATTGACCTGCTTGCCCTGAACCTCTACCTCCAGCAGATGGCCTTCTCCTTTGAGAAACTGTAGTTTATCTTGGTATCCATCAGGGAGAACAACTATATGGTGTCCATAGGTCTGCAGGATGCTTTCTTCCACATCCCCATCCACAAGACGCCCAGGGGGTACCTGTTCCTCTCCCTGTGAATAGTCTACCAGTTCAAGGCCTTTTGCTTTGGACTGGCGACAGCGCCACAAGTCTTCATATGAGTGTCCCAGCTAGTCTCGACGTAAGAGCACACAAAGGGATAAGACTACACAGATACTTGGATGACTGGCTGATCATAGCATCCTCAGCTATTGCTGAACATCACAGGTACCAGATTCTGTCACTATACAGGAACCAGGGGGTGACTGCAAATTTGCCAAAGTCAGATCTCTCCCCAAAACAGACCATCAAGTACCTTGGGATGAGGAACAATACTACAGTGGGAAGGGTTTATCTATCAAATGGGAGGACCTCTGCCAACCTGATGAGAGTGTTGGAACCATTCTTCAACTTGCCCCAACAAACAGCAAAGCCATGACAGGAAATGATAGGTCTTCCTGGAAAAGTTAGTACTCAAGAGGAAGAGCACACATCAGATCCTTCCAGTGGCAGCTGAAGATGAACTGGGAGAAGCCACAGATACCCCCTCATCACAGCCAATCAAGATGACAGCCAGGGTCAGGGAGGACCTGCAATGGTAGAGAGACCCAACAAACCACCTGTAGCGAGTTCTACTCAGCTGACCCCCACTAGAGAAGCTGGTACTCTCAGATGCATGCCAAAGGGGATGAAGCACACATCTGAGTGGAGGGTGCATATCTGGGACATAAGGAGCCACAGAGAGGGAGGATCATATTAACTGTTGGAGATGTGAGCGGTCTGGTTGGTCCTCCAAAACTTTCGTAAGAACTTAGCAGGGAAGTCGGTGGTCGCCATGAGGACAATACCACGGTGGTAGACAACATAAAAAAAAGCAAGGGGGCACATCTCCTTGGAGCTGAAAAATCTGGCAGTGGAGATTCATGAATGGTCAGAGACCCAGGGTCTGGACCTAATCCATCAGGTACATCCCAGACAAGAAAAATGTCATCGCTGGTCAACGCAGTGGGATAGACCTGGTGGTAGACAAAGGAGTGGTCTCTACATGAAACGGTGGCCGACTCCTTGTTGGAACTGTGGCAGGACTAATGATCGACCCGTCCATCACAGTGAGGAACACCAAGCTCCCCCTGTACTGTTCACCAGTCTCCGACCGGAGAGTGGCATTACAGGACACTTTCCAACACCCATGGGACAACATGGACATAGACGCCTTCCCTCTGTTCAGTCAGTAAAGGATGGTAATCTACAGGTTCTTCATCTCCAAGGGACTCAGAAAGATGTTAGTAGTGACCCTGTGGCCACAGGTGGAGTGGTATGCAGGCCTTCCCACCATCTAACAAATATCCCAAGATAGCTCACTATAGCCCCTGACCTGGTTCAAGAGCACAATGGCAAGTACCATCAAGGGGTAGGCTCCCTCTGGCTTCACAGTTGTAGACTATCCAGCAGCTGATATGAATGAGAGGATTTTCAAAGTGAGCTGCTAAAGCAATCACAGACAATCTACAGGCCTCATCTGCTGAAGTGTACCAAGGGAAGTGCACGGTCTTTTGTAAATGATGCTGTGAGAGGGATTACAATCCGCTTGAGACCACTGTGAGGAGGTAGTGGACTTTCTGGTGTTTCTGCAGGAGAAACCCCTTTTTATCATTGCAGTAAAAGGCTACAGAGCTGCCTTGGTCCATGTCATCAGACCGAGGGGGATTGACCTGGCAATGCCTAGGAATTGACCTCTGTCATCAACATACAAGAAGAACCATTCAATCCAACAGGTTCTAAAGGCAGGAATGTGGAAGAGGTAATCAACCTTCACATCATTCTACCTGTGAGATTTGGCCCACAAGTCCTTGGACAACTACATCCTGACCAGTGGTAGCAGCCTAGCAGGTGGTTTGATGGCAGCAAACCCCTGAGGGTAGCTTCTGCCAACATGATCATCCATCATTTCGTCCCCAAGAAAGTGTGATGAGTACAAGTGGGGCTGACCCCAGTTTGTGTTTTTTCTTCAGTGATCTGAGTCATACAGGTAGATATGGAAGTACTGGTAGAGCGGCACTGATAACCTAAGGCACACCCAACAGCCACTCCTGATAGATAGGTCCACCCACCTATTGATGAGACTCCATCTATGAAAGCATAGGTTCGTATTCCAGTCGGAACAAATACCATATTCAAAGTAATTTGTATTTTTCATAGTATACATACCTCACTTCCACAGGGTAGCTTTTACCCTCCTCTATTGCCCCTCGTGTTTCTGATCTCTCCCCTACATAGAGTTGAGCGTAACACAATGAGCTGATACTGGAAATTGGGAAGCCAACCCAGCTCAGGTCGCAGGAGACTCATAGGTCTATTTGATAGGCATTTATTTTTTCTTTAAGTCAGTAGACAGCCACTCAAAATTCAGGTTTTGTATCCTCCATCATAGTCATAGAGACACACTGAAGGAAGCAATGAACAATGCATGTGCATATCACATGCCAAGTCACACAAAAGAGAGTGCCCACATGGTTGGGTCACACCCACTGGTCAGATCCTGAGGGCCCCTCTGGACTGGTAGCCTGTACCTACAGTGGAGGTGATGACCAGAAGTTGGTACTGACTGGGTTTGGCTGGCATTCACTGCAAGGAGGCAGCACCTCTTTTGGTTGTGTCTCTTGCCATGTAAGAGGGATCAGTAATCCAACTAACCCATCTTGAAACATGGAACAATAAGTCCAACAAGTGCGCAAGTCCAAGAGTGATCTAAACCCTGTCTGGGTGGGCCAGCTGGTGGCCCAAAGTGAGTGAATTTCCACTGGGTGTACTGGCAGCACTCGCTCTGGCGGCTCTGTTGTCGTTTCGGTGGCAGGGAGTTAGATGTAGGCTGAGGAGGGCAGGGAGAGGGACTAAGAGTTGGTTCTCTTGATGAACTGTCCTTCCTCTGACGCCTCTTCTTGTAGAGCAACCACTGGGGGGAAAGCCAACCAACACGCTCCTAACACGTGCCTTCTCTCATATACACTCTCATCCCCACATGAAATGCACAGAGTGCAGTCTACTGCTATTGGGGGCATAAATTTTCTCCAGGGTTTGCCATTGCCTACACAACAAGGTAATCTGAGTTTCATATCCTCAATGGAAGCCACAGAAACACACTGAAAGAAGCAATGAACAATGCATGTGGGTACCACACTCTAGGCCCCACAAACGAGGTTACCCAACTGGTCAGGTCACACAAAGGAAAAAACACACAGAAATGCTTCCCTTCTGCACAAATAAGCAAAAAACACTGCATAACAATAAAGCACAAGGCTACTGGAGGAGAAAATGGCACTAAAAGGGCAAGATGCCACAGCAAAAGCAAAACAGCTCGAACACATGATGCACACAAAGAAAATCCCAACTACGTAACTCAAAGGTCAACAGACAACTGCACACCGAGGTGACTAAGAACAAAATGGGTGAGCTAACCTATATCAGGTCACAGTTGAGTCACAGGCCTGCTCATTAAGCATCTGTTTTTTCTTTGTCAGCATACAGCCGCAACATGCTTTGTGCTGAGTACTCCATCTCTGAAAGCGTTGTTTGTATATCCCATCAGAACAACATCATGTTTAATTTATATCACCTTTTATCTCTCTACCACAATTTGAAATCAACAGAACCAAGAACATAATTCAACATATTAAGCCACTCTTCAAACAATCTCTGGTTTGTTGCTTTCAGCAGTCATTTTACCTGTAACGCTTCCTGTTTACATAGACTCTTTCCTTAACTCCTTCATATATCTTCAATAGTAACCACATCCTCAAGATAACTTTTTCCATTTAAGCACTGTTATTGCTTCGTTAATCTGCACAAATATCTTACCATTTCATCAACTGTGAAACATTTAGCTTTTAATCGCTAAAGATACCAGTTGTCACGAGACTTTCTGATCCTAAGCTTTAAATCCGCATCACTTGAAACCAGAGCTACCCAGTGACTCACGCTGTATTTAAATGCCATTCATGCATGATCAATATTCCATGCTCACACGCAGGTCTCACAACAGCGTTACTCAAAACACCCGTGTTGCGCAATAAATAAGCCTTAAAATCGGGGTAACATGTCATTTCGTTTACTACAGAACTAATGCCAAAAAGGTAAGTTAAACGTGCAAATAGTATTTCAGATTTCGCTTTACATTTTTCAAAAAGATGACGCATTTATGATGAGTGCGTATCTCATATATCGGAAAAATGTAATTCCACCGTTATCGCCGATACTCCATCGATTATTTCACTCATAAAAGAACTCACCATTAAAGCTGATAACTTAGGCCATTAAATGCAAAATCGTTTGCAACCCACCTAACAAGGTATCCCCAGATAGTATGAACGAAATTCTCATGTTATGGAAGCTATCAACATGAAACCTATTCAGGAATATGTACGATAAGATTCCTGTTTAAATATAAAATCAAGTTTAACAAAATACCAACGAAACTGAAATGGAAAGAAAGATAGATTTCGAAGTAAAAGTCTAGGAATCGACATTGTACCGTTGTTCTTTGAAATTGACCTGAAAGCTAATACATATTTATAGTAACTACTTCAAGATAACTTATATACCTTTGTTTTGAGATGGCGTCTCTTTCTTTCTATCTCTCTCTCTCTCTTTTCTAGCCGGTAAAGGTAAAATAGCTAGTATTAATAATAATACCAACAATAACGATGTTTAAAACTGCGTAAGAGAAACACGCGTTGCTGTACCAACACAGTCAACATTTATTGCATAGTTCCATGCTTATATCACTCCTTGGTAACTGTAGTTGTGTGTTACGTGGGTCTCCTAAGGAGACAAACAGATGCAAACATGTAAGCAGGAGCTTCAGATAAATAGTTTACCAGCAATTCTTTGGAGTAGCTCATAAAATTAAATATTCTAATTTCAAGAAAACAGAAGATAATGCAACATTTATGAGCTTCCTCTCAATAAATAAATAAATAAATAAATAAATAAATAAATAAATAAAAAGTTTCAACAGAAAACGTCGATATTTCAAGTTAATGAGAAACAAATAAATGGCGCAAGGGATAATAGCTAGTTTCATTTCAGTGAAGACAGGCAAGGAAACATGAAACGAAAGTCTGAAGACTAATAATTGTAATGGCAGAGAAATTCAAGAATTACTGCACTACACAAAACTGTTTTAAGATGAGCTGAGAAAGAGCATAAATAGGTATTACTAGAATATCAGTGAGCAGAAAAGAATTACATTTGGTGTGCGAATATGATCCCAGTTAAAACAACACGAGTCTCCTTGCGATGTATAAAAGTTTAAATATAGATAATAAGAATTGCTTTTTGAGATATCTAAAGAATATATTTAACACACGGCAAACTCAACAACCATTGTTGATGATAGGAAGACACGAACAATCGAAATAGATAACGTTCCGGAAGAATTTTCTGTACTTTCACTGACTTCAAGATGATAATAATAATAATAATAATAATAATACATGCCGCAGTGAAAACCTTCTAAAATAAATGTTGCGCACGATTAGTAAACTGTTTTCGGAACAATTTCAAACATGCTTATTTAATGTTTGTATATATATAATTCTCTATATTGGAACGACAACCCTTCATATTCTCGACCAGCAGCCAAAGCAGTGATTAGAAACGGAAATATACTGTCCTTTAATAGCAGAGATCTTTCTATTTTTTTGCTCCATTTTATGAATAGTTCATTATACAGCAAATGCGACTCCCCAAATAAAGAGACGACACCGAATTTCTAATTTAATTTTCTCGTCGCTCCCCTCAACGGCGGAATCTTACAGAAAGGAAATAGTAACCTGAAATTGTAATATCACTAGTTGCTCAATAAAGTATTTGTATTCAAAGTCCCTTCAGTGTAAATAAAGCTGCAATAAATTGGGAGAGATCGAAAGGAATCCCAGAAACCCCAACAGGAAATTGACGTCAGGGAAGAAAAAATTCCAGCTACCAGTATTTCTAGTAAAGTGTATATACTTATTTTTATTCCTTTTTTTCGGCGCAGTTGACTTTACTTGGCTTTTGTTATCTCTCTTCGCTTTCTTTTCTGTGAAAGCTTATTGTCCAAATTAATAGTGTTCTTGAGTTTCCGAGATGAATCTGTAAGGAATTACAATAATAATAATAATAATGCAGATTTCAACTGATCACTTCATTCTTTATTCCTTGAGGCTATCTAAACAAACGAACGAAGCTTCCCGCACTTATTTGTAAAAAATCCAAATATAATCTTTACGCTATACGAATTGCTAGACTATCTTGCACCAAAATATATACATATTACAATAATTTCTTTCCTTATCGAACGTTTAGTTGAAAAGAAGTTATAGGTTAATTAAAAAAGTATATATCAGAAGCTCAGTGGACGGTGCTTTACGGTTAAAGGTTAGATGAATGAACTTTAGTACTCAAAACTTCATTAACAGAAAGTTAGCTTTGGAAACGTAGCCGATGTAATCCCAGAAAAAGTTTGTCACTGATGACTGATAGCTAAGAGTTCATTCCGCAAAGGACATTAAAAGGTTACTGGAAGAGAATCAAGTGAATAAGAATATTTTTACATTCCTACAGCCCCAGCTCACAATCAGTAATTGGAAAACGTATTGTATAATGCACGAAATCTGGTTCGGCACGTGTCAAAGGATAATCGATGAAATTTACATAAAAAATCCCTGACTGACGAATAATTTATTGCAAAAAAGTTGATGCACGAAAATGTAAAAACTCCAAGCAAGTAGATACAACTATATAGCCAGAAAAGGTTATCAGTATTTACTTAGAAGACACGTACATAGCAAAAGTTGCTTCACAAAGGAAATCAGGATCAACACAGCAAAATTCTATTTACCTAGGTGTCTTTTAGGTTAAAATTCTGTACCGCGATATAAAGTCAAAAGAGGTCAAACACACCTGACCTTGGACATAATACAGCTGCTAGCACTCATTATTATCAAGATCTACAAATTGTCATTTCAGTGGGGAATATTACAACATATATCCAGAACATTTACATTTACTAGAAGGGCTAAAGATCCCAACTGCCAAAACAACTGACATGCTATAGCCAAGCTGGAAAGGCAAAGTCTGTAAGCAGCCTTTTCAACATGATAACAAATGACCTATAATACATAGTTCAAAGTTTCCAGGAGCTATTTATCTCCACAAGAATTCGAACAATTCAGTTTTTTGGTATTACATTGAAATCATCGTGAAATCCATAAAACCCCACAAAACTAAATCTGCGTCATTATTTCAGTATTGCATCCCAGCAATTGTAGCAATAAGGTTATACAAATCGAAATTTAAGCTAAATTCGATAAAAATGATACTTTTATAGTAAGCTCGTCAGCCAGCTGTCTCGATCCCTGTGACTTTATTAAGTCAGGGAGCATATCTTTCCTTGTAGTAAAATAAATAAATAAATAAATAAATAAATAAATAAATGAACTATTCACTATAGCTTCATGTTTGTCCCATAAGTCATACGTTCCCAATATAAATTTCGGGTTCGGAAGCGCTATCTAATTTATCCGATATTTCACTCAGTTACATCACATGATATGAATTTAGATTTTCCTAGGAGGGCCCTAAAACTTCGACTATCTTTAATGAATGTTTTTTACATTCACTATGAAATTATCAATAGTTCTTGAAATGTTCCAGCAATTTTAAAGAGCGAAAAATAAGGTAAAGGTTCCATATGAATGAGATACGTTAGACATAAAGCACAAAGGAGGGGTACTTACAAAAAAATAAATATCTGAATAGGCTGAACCTTAATATGACATAAGCCTTTCATAAATCTACAATGAAAAATACCCCGAATATAGGCACCAAATGTTCATTAAGATAGAATCAAAACCATATGACCACCATAATAAAAACATCAGGGAAAAAATAAATCTATGCAACAGTAGCCAGTACAGTGCTGACATAATCATTTTCGTAAAGCGGAAATCTTATATCAAACTGCAACTTCATTCTCGTCTTTTCCAAAGAATTATTTACTCTACCGCCGAGTTTTTACAACAACAAGGCAACCGTATTTCCACAATGTTCACTTAGTAATTCCACAATAAGATTTCGTTGCTATTTTACTACGCAAATCCAGACTTTTCAAGACATTCTTTTGAGCGTTATCGACCACTGATAAAAATATCGTTATATTATCAAAATGGAAGCTGGATTATAGTTACTTCTTAATTAATTAAAATTCCATATTCTAGTACTCCTGGAGAAAGAAGCTACAACAACTTCCAGCAGTGCACTCGGCACTTTAATTTGTTCAGGAAGAATGGAAGGAATGCGCTCTCGCCTTTAAAGATAATTGTAGATACATAAAAGGTGCCTTTGCCAAAGGAAATCATGATTACCTTAAACACAAACAGGATGACCTCCGTGGGTAATCAAAGCACACAGACTCATTTATTTTGCATGATATGTTTAGATTTATGCATGCAAGAGGATTTCCAAGTGCTTCGTTGTAATTAGTGGAGCATTAAAAGTTAATGGGAAAGAGGGTGGACGCAACAATATCAATAATTACATTGATGTTATGTATCCGTACACCTACATTATTTACTGAGCTCCCGATTTGTTTGGTTATTTGATTACCTTTAATTGTTGCTATTTTTACGTGTTTCAAAAATATGCAGTATTTTGTAGCTCCTAGAACTATTGCAAGGAGATTTCACACAAAATTTGATGCCTTCTGTTTACTGGCCGACTTGCATAGGACTTCCCAACAAAACTGTTTTTATTATTATTATTATTATTATTATTATTATTATTATTATTATTATTATTATTATTTGTAGCTACTTTGAAATGCTAGTATGATGCCCAGTTTCATAAAGAACTAGCATAGTTATAAAATGTTTGCTACTTAAGACCTCCGAGAAAGATTAATATAAATTTTTTTTACGCCGTTGTTTTCATAATGTTTACGAAAAATTATTTCACTGTTGCCTTTAATTTCTCGTATGTGGTCAGTAAGGTACTGGACGCGTAACTCTAAATTACAAAAATTCACTGCACATTTGTGGTCTTTCTTAGACTAGGAGAAACAGAAACCTAAAGAGTGCAAAAAAGACCTAAGCATTTCTAAAATTGTTGGGCCTTCTTTAAATTCCAGTTAAAACACGAGAGCGCAGAATACGCAAGTGTAACTAACGGTGACAAAACAAGAACAAGAACAACAACAAAAAAAGAAATTGGTACATTAAATCAGTATCATTATGACACAGTATTAAATCTAGAGTGAACGACATAGTGTATACAACATTCAGAAACATTTATAAGAGATTAATTCACTTGAAAAGCAAATCTCTTAAGCTGAAAATGTGTGCCACTTGGTTTAACGAAAATCTCTGTGAATTATTTTTAATACCTTATGCACTCACACGCGTATTTACAAAGACGCTGCCTGTGCGAGAGGAATGAGCAAAGCGAAGTCCATCCTCAAATTTCCAAAAGGAAGTAAACTTAGAAAATAATGTTGACACCCCCGCCAATTTTTTGAGGGCCCTCAGTTTCTAATTTGAGGTGTCGCACTAAGCACACGTTTCTTCTAGAGCGTGGAGGAACCTCATTCAGGGACTGACATACTCGTCAGTCAAACTCAAAAGCCTCTTTGGAAAATTACTCTCGGACGGGACTCTATAAAACTCGATTTTTTTTTTATAGATTCTTGACATCGGAAGCCTTATGGAGTGTAGAGTATTAAGATCTCCTTCATCTTGGATTAAGGTAAGCCCCTCTCATCGAACATTATCTTTCCTTACTTTTTTCGTTTAGTTGATCTGATTATATTCACTCTTTTATATTAATGAATACTCATACACCCTCAAAAGCAATCGACTACGGACTCATTTGTGACTGCTAGTGTGATAAAGTTTGATAATGTAATGCTTTTTAATTTTTGTCCATCTTGGGGTACATGTTGATTTTAACGATTTAATAGTAGATGGCAACAGATGGTGGAAGTTTCAAAAAGAAATGACGGTTTTATCCTTATCGGGATAGAAGCTCCTAAAATCAAGATAAAACTAATATCACCATCGTTGCTCAGAAAATATATACTTGACTTTAAGCAATATTCTGTGAAGACACCAAATAAAATAAAATGAGAAACGAGTTTCTTGCCGTATCCGCAAGCTAGTGGAAAACAAAAGACATGTTACTTCTGAGAGGGAGAGAGAGAGAGAGAGAGAGAGAGAGAGAGATGTGCCACAGCAACAAACTGGAGGTTAGGCTTTAAGCTTATTCAAGTGGATACTAGAATGTAGTTTCTCCATATGAACGCAACCAAAATACCATCAGTGGGAGATGTAAGACTACGGAGAAACATGGCGAGGTTCGAAAACTCCACCGGAAAAGAGTAAGATCGGCACAGTTACAAAAGTGAAAAGTGAACAAAAGATCAATGACGTTGGGTATTTGATGTCCAAGGTCAGTTTTGAAGACACCTAGTAAATAAGTAAGTACGCTCGCGTGCATGTAATACATGTTAATTATGCACCTTTGAAAAAAGACATTTAAACAATGATTATTACTTTTAATAAACTGTAAAATATATTGAACTGTTATTCTAAAAAAAAAAAAAAAAATTAACCCGGCGCCGCCGTCTTGACACCTTTCTTCACCCGAAAGCCTACATAAGAAAAATGCTCTAGAAGTTTATCTATGTGCACGATATAACCCCCTTTAGAACCCTTTCCCTCATAACCCATCTCTTCCATTTCTTGAGGATATTTATATCTCACCTCCCTGTGAAAAAACGTATAAGGAATAATGGTGTGGGAATACCCATTCTTTTTTCTCCCTTTTTCCGCATTTATCATTACAAGAATTTACGACGTTTAGGATTCTTGAATAATACGACTTTAAAGGTTTTCGATACTGAAAAGGATTTCTCGCGCAAGGTGCTCTCTCTCTCTCTCTCTCTCTCTCTCTCTCTCTCTCTCTCTCTCTCTCTCTCTCTCCTGTACATACATATAAAAGTTTTTTTTTATATACGTACGCTCTATGATGTGGGATGTTCAACATTAATTAGTGATAGCTTAGTTTTCTTCAGGTACCAAGATATTAAAAATAGCTGTATCTTTCACTTTACGTTCTCATGTCAAGAATTCTGGGAACGCTATGAATTTCAAAACAAAATAAAATTAATAAAAATATCATTTTACGTCAGCAATGCAATAACCCCAGTTAATAGTTTTCATTCCAAAATATTTCAACATACAGCCTATCAATGCAATGCAAACAATGACTGAAATAACTGAAAATATGAAAACAACGAGTAATTGATAATAAACGCCTCCTATGATACAATTTTAGTTTTATTTTAAGGTCTGCATAACCTTATCTTAATTCAGCTATATGAATTTTTACTATGATACAATTTATATTCCTTCCCAGTGCCAATAAATTATGTGTGATCTTCGGCTCCGTTTCAAGGCTGCAGTGTCCACGAGTGAGCTTTTTTTATCTCTACCCCACGGATGTTCGTAAGTGTCAATGTTCACCGGAAAGTTCCTGTCAATGCACTGATAAATTATTTCACATTAGTGATTTATAAGCACTTACCAATCGTTTTACACACCAGTTAATCATGTTAGTAGTTTACACAGTTTCTACACGCACAAGCACACGCGCGTGCGCGCACACACACACACACACAAATGAAATGCTGCGCTACTGTCTGTGGATAGAATTTAAGCCAGTAGTTAATTTGCTAACTCATGAGAGCGCAAATAATAACTCTGAAGAACTAAAGTTCTGGAATGAAGTAAAAGCTGTGGGTTTACAATTTTCTATGAAATGATTCCTCCGCCTTGTTACAGACAGATCCATTAATAGCTTTAGTACTAAAAAGTTGACCAAGCAAGCTGCAATCACTGATTATATAGCAATAAAGTAATATTCCACAGACCAAAGTTCCTGGTTGTGAAATACGTTGTATTTTATGATAGAATACATTCTTTGGTAATTCAACTGTAAATCAGGAACCCGCTCCTTACGACCTCTGAATTTTATCGTGGTTTTCTCTACCCCATGAGGACTAGTTATGCTCTACTAAACTATGTATGAAGTGTGCTTTATGCCGGGAGTCTCTTGATGATGGGTGGATGGCCTTGAGAACATTATTCTTCCAAAACTTTTTTCTGAGGAGGAGAGTAGAGGGTAATCATACAGCCCTATACTGGAATGCAATGCAGATGAGCTTGGTGACTCTGCTGTAGGATTCATCAATTAAAGTATGAATGTGGCAGCGATCACTGTATTTTATTTTCTTGGAAGCTGTAAGCCTTCCCCCTTTAGAGGAAACGGGTCATTTTATATTTATATACACTTACACACTCAAACAAACACACACACACATACACCCACCCACACACACACACACACACACACACACACACACACACACACACACATATATATATATATATATATATATATATATATATATATATATCCTATATCAGTATATATATATATATATATATATATATATATATATATATATATATATATATTATATATTGCATATTTAACCTAAGAATTCGATAAAATTATCAGCTAATGGGTAGTAATTAACTAGGGCATGTATCATTATTAATCAATATTATTTGCAGATATATAAAGTGCGATTACTGAGATATATTTAACTATACCGGTAGTGCTCATTTCCTGTAATGAACGTTTGGTTTCTGAACCCGAAACAGAAATGTTTGCTAACTGAATCACACCGACATACGAACCTTTCACGGTTTCCATGCAAACTAGATGAAAGCAAAATCATACCAAATGAGAAAATGAAATGATCAGAGACAAAAATTAGCGACCTATCGAATTCACCTTTTCACTGGGCATTGTGTGGCCCCAAATATCTGATGGTGACCGTCCAATTAAAGTTTTTTTGGTGTTCCTTGGAGAGAACGTAGTTCCCTCGTGTTGTACACAATTTGTGGAAGTTTATTTTTGGAAGGGTTGATCCGAGTTTAGTCATTTGTTTATCGAGGTCAGGGGAAATTCAGGCTCCAGCAGGGAGGGACTTCTTCAACTGTTACCGTTAACTTTCAAATTGTTACTGATATTTAAATTAAAAAGGTGAATTATTGTCAGTTTAAACACATTTCTCGCTCAAACGTTAGATGAAACATTCGAAATAGTTAATGCGTCACTTCACTTGTGTAATCGTATCTTTTAGTAGTTTAAATACAACTTATGACAGCTAACCAAGAATGTACTAAATTAAACAAAAGGTAAATACATACTAGTTGTAATTATACGTAATTCCCATTGTGAGAAAGCTATATCCAAGTCGGAATTCGACAGACATAAGTACAGCACAGCTGAAATTAACTTGTTGGCTAAATCAGACGAATAGCAGTCACCTATGCAAAAGGCATAGGTTCGCATCTTGGTCTAGGTAGATGCAATTTTCTTTTGGCTGTGAGTTATTCCCATGGTGAAGTGAATTCAATATTAACAGGTTCTTTATGGCTTAATATTTGAAAGTAAAAAAGAAAAAGTCAAACGAAAAATTACTGACACAGTAACTACACGTCCAAACACGTGTATGCATGTATTTAAATCCTAACAGTACATATATGTACTGTATATATATATATATATATATATATATATATATATATATATATATATATATATATATATATATACATACATACATACATACATACATACAAACATTCATACATAATAAGTCCTCACGTGAGAATGAAAGTGAAATGGTACCAAGACTTTCAACTTTTATTCCAAAGTCATCTTCAGGGTACCCTGAAGATAACTTTGGCATAAAAGTTGAAAGTCTTGGTACCATTACCTTTATTTTCACGTGAGGACTTATACTTCATCTACGGACCATTGTGGAAATTACAAAAATATATATACATATATATATATATGTATATATATATATATATATATATATATATATATTTTTATATATGTGTGTGTATATATATATATATATATATATATATATATATATATATATATATATATATATATATATATATATATATATATATATATATATATATATATATATATATATATATTATATATATAGCATAACCTAATATATGAGTGAGGATATTTAGTGGTGTATTATTTGTTCCAGTTAAGGGGGACTCCAAAATCAATGGTATATTATTGCTCCAGTTTCCATTTGCGATTCGGATGAAGGTGAAGCATTAATTTTATAAGTATTTATTGAGATACAAACACATTCTGTAACTGCTGGTGAAAATTTATGACATTACTATTGTTATTTTCATCATCTAAAGTAATAGTGTTCCACTGCATTAACTTCCATGTTTGTTTTTCTATTCACCGTATGATTCTCTTTTCATGTTGAGGTACACCAAAAATTAACTGCCATATCTACTGTAATAATAAAACTTTGAGCTTTCATTAGCTACAGGCAAGGTTCTTCAGAGTAAAAAAATGGAAAAACATATACATACATAATCACCTCTTCGAAACACAGAAACATGAACATAATTAAAAATAAATATTTGTTAAACAAAATAGGAAAATGCAATTTATCTACTCTCTCTCTCTCTCTCTCTCTCTCTCTCTCTCTCTCTCTCTCTCTCTATATATATATATATATATATATATATATATATATATATATATACATATACTGCAGTTACATGTGGGCTTTGGCTGATGAGTTTTTTAATTGATTATTGTAATTTATGTAGCCCTGCTCCGCCAAAGTCACACGTAAACTGTCAATTGAAGCTGAAAGTTACTCCCAAATAACGGACAATTACTTAATTGAATTGAATTAGGTCGCCAGTCGGAACTACATATGGAATAATGGATTACTTTGTAACAAATGAATTACATCAAACCCCCTTTCATTACCAACCTAGTTCCAACAAAGAAAAATTGTGCTGTGATAGCGAAGGAAATTACATGAACCATTAGTCAGCGTCTGACACAGTCAATTTTCCCTGCTTCCGTAAAGAAAATACAATGCAATGAATGTTTTTATTCTAGCAGATATCGTACACAGTTTTAGTATTGGTAAAGGATATTTCTCTTCCAAACAATGGTGATCAGGATCCACGGCCTGCCTGAAATTTACTGACACTTGACTTTCCCTAATTCCTTCTTACTGCACGGGAATAGCTTATGCAGTTTTCACTAGGCAATGATCATTATTCACATACCAGACTTCATAAAAGAAGTATGATTATACCAGGTTCTCTCATAAATGGTGGCTGAAGGGGAAACAATGGAAAAATTTAAGTACAGTGGAAGAGATACTAGCAAATCGACTAAAATATCGTCCATATATAAATAAATGGACTTCCCTAACAAGCCATGCAAAGCCTAGTGAATGTCATCGGACTGCCTGATAGACCAAACGGCATCCGAGTAAACTCATAATGCCTCTTCAGCAAAGAGAAAGCCGTGTACTCTTGACTCTCCTCACTAAGCAGTACTTGCAAATACTCTTGCATCAGATCAATTGAGGAATAACTATTCTTGCCCCCAGTCTCAACAAATAAATCTGATAAACACACCACCGGGTAGCGATTAGGAATAGTTTTCTTGTTCAACTTCCTAAAGTCCACACAAACGCGGACTGAACCATCCTTCTTAGGGAAATTAAAAGGTGAGGAACCGGGCCTAACAACACCTTCTTCCTCCCACTTATTAACCTGTTTCTCTACCTGTTCTCTAATCTTAAAAGGGATCCTATATGAAGGAACAAAAATAGGCTTAGTATTGTCCTCCAACTGAACCTTGTGTTCTAACACATTTGTTAATCCTAACTTATCCCCTTTGAGTGCGACTATGTCCGCAAACTCGGCCAGAACATCTTCCACATATTCTTTATAATCAGCATTGGCCAAATGATCCCTAAAAACCTGCCTCTTAGCCTGTAAATCGCTTCTGAAAAACTACAAAAATCCACGAGAATAGCAACTGAATTTTCTTCATCGACCCAGTCAACAAAGTCAATTGCACAAGTACCCTTCTGGTAATTGCGAACTGAATCATTACAGTTTAGCAACTCCACCCAAGTATCCCCTGAACTTGAAACCTTATTTATAGAACCCGTACACACTACCCCCTTCAGCTTCTCGCTACACTCATCCACACACATCTGCTTGGATTTATGCACCCATTTCACTTGAACTTTCACCACAGCAACCATACCAGGACCAAGAACCACATCATCCATCAAAACCCCCTTATAACACTTCTTACCCACTGACACATGTTCAGCATCCACCCGCAGATTCTCATGTACACCCGATCCATCATCATCCATTATGCTCACATCCGTCCACTCACAAGGCACAAACACACCAGGCACTCCTACAGTTATACCACACACTCCTGTATGAACTGAGATTTTCCATCTCCAACATGCTGGATGACCTAGTAACAAAGTATTCCCCAAAGCAACCTCCTCGTATAACCAAAAATGGTTTTGTAAAAGTTCTACCCGCAAGAGACAAATCTACATTTACGTATCCCAAAACCTGTAACCTATTTGCTTGAACATCACATACTGTCTGTTTAGCAGGTCTCAAAGAACTCAACAATTCATAATTCATTAAATTAATAGAGGTGCCTGTATCTATAAAAACCCTTAGATTTATCCCATGCACAGACCCTTTTACTACTGGCTTTGACCCTGAGGGTTCCCCCAGAAGTCCTATATCCCAAGAAACACCCATCCAGTTTTCCCTTGCCATTGATCGGTCTTTAGACATTCCTCGCCGATCACAAGATCCCCCCGAAAAATCCGTTTGAGGACCTTTCTTATCTGAGCTAACAAAATTCTGAAATGCAGGCCCACCATTATACTGTCTCCGAGACGGACAAGGCTGCCAAGGATGACCATAACTCTTACAACTACCACAAAATTTAACACAGCAAAATCTCTTAATATGTCCCTGCATATTACAATTAAAACAACGAACCTGTAGGGTCCGAGAACTCAAGCCAACCATCGACCTTTGACTATTCCGAATTTTAACAAAACCCCACCCTACACAACCACAGGCTGACCTAAGGAATCTCTGATCACTATTTCCTCTCCTCATTTTTGCAGCCTTCTTCTTCGTAAATAAATCCGTTAGTTTATTCTTGACTAATCACAAAAGCAAAATTTCCCAAATCCTGCAAAAGGACACCCTTTAAGAAAAAAAAACACAAGAAAAAACAATTTTCGCTGAAAAAATTCCCACACAAGAAACCCAGAATGTTAATTCCCTTTACTCTAATAATTAATCACCAAAAAACAAAAGAAAGTACTGATCAAACCCACAATTAAATCCAAAGTTAATTAATCACACAATTAAATTCAAAATTAACTAACCCTACAATTAAATCCAAAATTAATTAAACCCAAAATTAACTAAACCCACAATTACATCTAAAGTCCCATGGGGGAAAAAACGGGCAGGCTGAACGCACAGCTGACTGCAAAGAAGGTCAAGATCAACTTCGCGTCTTCAAAGGAAAATGAAAAAAACACTCTACACTCAAGTAAAGAGAATAGGAGTCTACCCTCATATAAAGAAAACAGGACTCGAGCAGACAGACGAGAGAGAGAGAGAGAGAGAGAGAGAGAGAGAGAGAGAGAGAGAATTCGTCCCCCTCTCCCCAGTGCAATACCCTCACCCTATCACCCCTTCCAAGGTCTGCTGAAGCACACAGAAAAAAAGCACTGAGCACAAAACCCCAAAGAGACAAGCTCGCCTCCAGTCGTCAAGGCAAAAATTGCCAAGTAAGCTTACCCCAACAGCTTCCCTGTTTACATACATGCACGTATGCGCCAAAAATAAAATATGTACGCGTGTAATTATAAAAAAAATTTTAAAAACGGTTAAAAAACTAAGAAATGTATACAAACTTGCGTAAAACATCTCAAATAAACTACTACCCAATTATCAAAGTCCCCAGAGATAATACAATAATAAAATACTGTCTTTATTAAACCCTAAACGCTGATGCAAACTGCCTATTGCTATATATAAAAAAATGAACATATAAGGCGTGCCCAAAATTTAAGTGCACTGCCTATAGGATGGCGCAGAATGCGAGAAGCTCCGCCCAAACTAATGACGTCACTGACATGTCACTCAGGGATGACGTCACTGCAGCAACCGCCCAAATATTAGTTGCAGTGTAATAAAAAGCAATCCATCCAACACTAAAATTAACAATAAAAAAATTATAACACTTACGTGCGCCTCTGCTTAAAGGCTCGAGAGTCCTCTCACTCAAGAAAGAGAGAGAGAAACAAAAACACTAGCACGTTTTCCCATGTTTTACCCCACACAAGCGGTCAAGATACCGCAACTAAGCACACTGTGCACATTATATATGCCTAGACATTCCCCAATATGAATTTACGCCCATAAATCCCTATTCACACATTAAAACCTTTTGCCCGTGACGCATCATTAAACACACACAGAGACTCCTGCTCGAGGAAAAACTGACTCACTGTGTCTCAACAACAGTTCCCTAACCTGAACTGCTGAACCATCAAAGTCCTATTCTGAGATGCCAATACCAGTATTAATAAGATATGTTTCTTCGGAAGCGTAACCTAACCCTATCTATTTATCTACTTAACTGTCTATTCATGTCTAACACTGCTGCCAACCACTGTTAATGACCCTACCCAAAGGTCAAATAGGGCCATCTTTTATTGCTGTATCTGTTTTAAGAACAAAATCAATAATCTTACTTTCCTAAGACTCTCTGGTAGGGATGGCCCATCCCTGGATCAGCAAATTCCTTCTCCCTCGTCAACTCCTCTTACTGAATCTACTCTTAAACAAAGGCCTACTGGAATTAAGCACTGATATACAAAACTAGACTTTATTTGCAAATTTAACAAAAGTAATTCAGCAAAAGCTACGATCATGAAAAGGAGTGAATTCCACCCCCTATAAATGGAAATCATCACTAGAGGAAATTCCGATTCACAAACATTCAGATTAATGATTCTAGACCAGCTAATACTAGTGACTAACACCCTGGTCACCAAACAAAGTTAAAAGGTCATAATTATTCTAGACCACAATAAATGTCATATAGTATAACTTGCACAGGTCAAAAAAATAGGTCATCCCCACTGAGTACATTCTCGACCTCATACTCAGTAAAACATCTGAAGAAGACAAGCAAAATCTTCTTTTAGTCTCCCAAAATACAAAAAAAAAAAAAAAATGAAAAATGGGAATTCTTCCCACATTACTCAAAACTGTAATACATATTACAGAAATGGAGAAAACAAAATACAGTTTGGTAAATACAGGTGCTCCTTACCTCTAAAACTCAGTGTGCAAATCATTTCAGTTATTGAGCATGACACACACACACAGGTCTCGAACCTCTTGAGACCTGTAGTAAAGTTCAAGGTTGGTCTTGAAATGAATCTCTTTACCCCATTTCATCCCATCACTTCTTGGGACCCTGCCCTAAAAGACATGCACAAACACACATCCTCACCGGAACCTGGATACTTCCGGCGGACATACATACTGTGTCATGTCAAATGATGCCATGCTTCGAAAAAGTCTGACACCATCCTTACTTAATGAGGAAATGTGTCAGAAGTTTGCTAAGCATTCCTCTTCAAGAGTTTCTGGGATGGTTTTCATCCCCACTTGTTAATTCAACATACATTGTAAACAATTATCATTTCATATATATATATATATATATATATATATATATATATATATATATATATATATATATATATATATATAATATATATATATATATATATATATATATATATATATATATATATATATATATAATACCAGGTGTTTCAAGAAATTAGAGGCCCCCCTCCACAGAACAAATGGAAGGTTATGAAGTTTTCTGCTATAGCCTATCTCCAAGTACATTATTTTAAGTTTCTATTAAGCTATTTTTCATTTCACATTTCTTGTATTTTCAGACTGAGTGACGGAGGAAATCAGATGGATTGACTGAATCTGGGCTATAACCTTCAGAGAGGCCAGGGATGCTGGCGCATCCTTCATTTCATGTTCTTGGATGACTAAATACATTAAAAGAGATGAATCCTTTGTTAAAAGAAACTGGAACAAAAATCCATATGATTGTCATCGCAAAAATAGTGAGAATCTTGGAAGGCCTGAAGTCCTTTCTCAGGAGTCAAAAGACATCATAGCTGAGGCAGTGGGTAGACCAAGAAAGTCTTTACGGAAATTGGCGCTTGAACTAGAAACAAAAAGGGGAAAGAAGGGAAGTTATAGTGCTGTATATCATGAGTTGAAAAAATCTGGTATCAAGCCATTTCATGTTATCAGCAAGCCCAGCATCACTCAGCAACAGAGAGAAGACCATGCATGGTTTTGTGGTTCATTTCTTAAAGACTGGGATGAAGATGACTTTGTCCATGTTGCTGCATCAGATGAATTCTTCATTTACACAGTCAGGAAGCCAAGTCATAAAAATGTTATCATTTGGGCTGCAAAGTTGGATGATATCAGAGATGACGTGTGCTATCAGCAAGTTGTGAAATTTCCTGAATTTTTGGGAATTTTTCTCTGTTTCACAGCCAAACAGTTAATGTGGATCATCAAAGAAAAAGGATAGTCATGGAATGGCGAATACTTCAGAGAAACTGTGCTTACTGGTGGAGTATTTCCTTTCCTCAAAGATCCTGAAGAAGTCACATTTTTGCATGATAAGGCACCATGTTTCAAGGCTCTTCAGACACAGAAGCTGCTTTGAAATAGTGGTATCGATTTCTTCTCTTCAAGTGAATTTCCAGGTAGCTCCCCTGACCTTAATGTGTGTGAAAACATTGGTAGTATCTTAAAGGATCGTGTTGAAGCGCACACAGTGAACTATGATGGTATACCAAGCCTCGACGACCTGCGAAGAGAGGTGACCGGAGTGCTCAGGGAAATGGAGTTTGAGTCTCAGCTTTTTTGCAATTTGCTGAAAGCATACCCCTCAAGAATGCAGGCTGTGGTACAGGTAGATGGAGGCCATACAAAATATTAAATACTCAGAGAGAAACTTAAATAAATACCTGTTCTGAATTACTTTTGTTTTTGTCCATATCAATTTTAGTTTATGCTGTAGATGGGGGCCTCTAATTTCAAGAAACACCCTGTATATATGCATATATATATATATATATATATATATATATATATATATATATATATATATATATATATATATATATATATATATATATATATATATATATTTATATAAACTAAGGCTAGTTTTAATAGAGAATAACTTATGAATCACTTATTGTAATGATTTCCATGACAATTTCAGGAAGGCTAAAGGCAGAAAACCTATTCAGCCTGGAACTAAAACATATCCAGTGGTTTAAGATGAATGCCCTCCAAATCTCTTTTATATAAATATGTCGATACGCTGATAAATGCAAAGGAATATCTTTGAATCCTAACAGAAGACTAATATTGAAATATGCCTCGTTCAAGGCCTCTTGTGTGCAAAGAACTGAATCAGGATTTATTTCAATTGTTTTGAAGTTATTATTTTTCCATAAAACTCCTATGCATCCTCATTTCTGTTCTGAAAGAGATTCATGTAGTATGACCCCTAAATATTACACTGATACATACACTGGCAAAAAGCAACAGTTGTACATTTTCTCGCTGTGTTTTTGAGGTCCTAAAAGAGTGACATAAAATCGTTTAACCTCTGATTCTATTTCATGGTCCTGTATCTGGATGGGTCTGTATTATTTTGTGTCTCTATTCGATAACCATGATAGTATTGATACCAAGTCTTATTACCAAATCGATCAAACATTCTCTGCCTCCATGAAATGATGAAGAACTGTGGAAAATGAAAATGTTTTAATGAAAAAGTATATATCATCTAATATAACTGTGCTTAATACGACTGCATTCAGTGTAGGCATTAAACCATTCACATTCGAAAACCATGAATGTACGTCAGTGCAGTAACCTCCAGAACAGTCAAATCTTGTATCTTTTTCTACCATCTAAGCTCTGGAAGAGACCAGTTCTGTAGAATAGTAAATTCTAGGCTCCCCTGCAAAGCACCACAAAAGGGTCCCTTTGGTAGACTGGGTTTCTGACCTGTCTCCTACTTACTGCTATTTCTCAAAGCACAGGACTCATTCAAGTCCGTCCGAAGGCCATTTTGAATCTTTTTGGCTCCGAAAACTAGGAATTGGCTCTGATTTCGGTCTTATTACCTAGGAAGTGATGGAATGGCTGGTGGTATGTACTCGTATTCAGTGTCTCTTAGAATATTAGGAAATAGCAGTTGGATTATGCATTTTTTATAGAATAAACCAAATCAACAACACAAATAAAGGCAATCCCCTGGGTACACCGGACGGGTCTAGGGCACCCCGGGATTGGTAAAGGGACCTCCTCCCCCTCTTTACTGGTGATTCTCAAGCGAGCCCGGAGGCAGCTGTTCTATAGAATGGGTCGCTCTCCAGGCTTATCTGGGGAATCCAGGGACCCAGGTTTTAATCAGGGGCACTCCTCCAGAGCTTTCCCCAAGAAGATAAGGAAATTCTTAAGGCTTGGGAAAGTGATGTCTTGGGAATCCTTTAAGGTTAAGCCCCAAGGAATTTTCACCCAAAAAGGCAAACAAAATCGAGTCTTTCTTTAAAACTGGTTTCTAGTGGTCGTATATATTGGTAGACAATTACTGCTCACTATAATTACTAATTACTAAGTTAATAATTACCAATTCTAAACTCTGCACTGTTAAGAATGTATCTCTTGTTTCTTTACTATTAGGGTTCATTTCCATATGCAACTTAATCTTTTTCTTCAGGTCCGAGATAGACGAGGCATTACCTTCCCGTTTCTTGTGATTGAAAAAGAAACAAATTACCTTAATCCTTCAGAGAGCTAAACCAGTGATTCCTCAAGCACTATTTGACTGGGTTAGCCCATGAAGATTGTGTGTAGGTGCACAGTACAAGGTAGCAGCAAAATTATCTTCTATGCATCTGAAATTCTGCAAATCCAGTAAAAACAGTATTTCCGTTATTTTATTGCAGACGACACTCAAAGGTCAACATCAACCAAAAGCATTTGGAGGAAGTCCCTCTTTTAGGGCAGTGTTGTTGAAAACAATTGCTGTTTGAAAGGCATTAAGCTTGTAGAGAGTCTTCTCTATTCTTCTGAACAAATACCAGAATTCTACAACACTTACAGAGACTAGATTAACTTCAGGAAGTGTGAGTACAGTATTACTATTAACATGCTCAAGATACAGAAGCAATTAGATCCTGCAGAGAAAACTCGATACAAATTTAATGCCGTTGAAACAGCAATTGTTTTTATCAATCAAATAAATAATATTTTCAGAATGTATGCTTCCACAGTACGATATGCAACCTCTCTTTCTTATGAACAGTTGCTTCATTATTAACTGCTATTAAGGTTTAGAAAATACATTCATAAATTCTAAAAGAAATAGTATGACCAATAAAAAGGATATAAAACCTAACGTAAAACGAGAGAAGAGATGTGAAGATGTATAGTGAGAAAAACCAGTTGATATTGTAATTACTGACTAACTAAGATATCATACGGAGGACGAACAATTTATGGCACCAATTTTTCCTGACATTTCTTCCCTCGGGCAAAACCATGACTCGGAATTTTAATGTCTAGATCACTGTTTTCACTAAAGATATTTCTAAGATTCTGTGTTCATGCTTTCCTCCTTTCCGCTATCTTTTTTCCACTCATGCAACTTCATTGGTAATCTCATTCAGCTCTCCTTTCGTTAACCACAGACGTGGGTTTTCGATCCACGTATGTTTAATATAAAAAAGCTTGCCCCCTACAACCAAATCTTTCCTTGTTTCAGTGTATCATGGAAGAATATTTCTAAATGTATTCTTAATTTCTTATTTTCTCGGGTTTTCATGATATTCTCTTGCTGCAGGTCTGCCTAAACTCAATTTTCTATTTCACTGAATTTCATTTCATCCCAAATGTGAGGAGATTGCTTAGGAAACTTTGTCGTTCTTCAAAGCCTTTGAAGACCTATAGTAAAAGGTGCCAAAACCATGTCTTGCCTCTGGGAAGTTTTTACTTACAGAAAGAGTTTTCCCTTTCCCCCTTCTAAGTAGGTTTCGTTGCCAGAGCCGTCACTATGGAAACTCAAAATGTTCGCTTTTCTCTCGTCTCCTGCTTCAGAAATTCGCATAAATGATTCTGCGTACTTGAAACTTGTGTGAAAAAAATACGGTAACAATTGCAAATGGAATGCAATAATGATATGAAAGAATCATGATTTTGTAGAATGTTATAACTTTATGGACAAATATCAGAATTCTACAACACCTACAGAGACTAGATTAACTTCACGAAGTGTGAGTACAGTATTACTATTAACATGCTCAAGATACAGAAGCAATTAGATCCATGAAGTTTTAGCCACGTAACGATTCCTTGGAGCTTTAAGATGCAACAAAACTTGAAAGATACCAAGTGGGCAAAAAATCTTCTCTTCCTAACGTGAAAAATTAAAGAACAAGCATGTTTAATCATAGCTTGGATAGGTACAGAAATGGAGAAAGAAAGACATACTTGCTTCCATCTGGTTTTAAGTAATATGTAAAATGTATAGATTTTAAGTAGAGTACCTGGCATTGCATGAGGAAGAAGGCGTGAGGCCACCTTCACAGAAAAATTGATGTGTAATTAAAGTTCTTCACGGCAGTTGCTAATGAATGTACAGATCTACTGCTCTGTCTTCCCACCTATCAAGCGTGAGTACTCGGTTTTCATTGAATTGTATGTTTATCTGTACTGTCATCTTAACATACATATTATAAATTCCTACTCTTATGTATCAGTTCTCTGAAAATGTCTTAGTTATGGAGACTAAACTGTTTAGGATTTACACCGTACTTCATTATCTCTGTGTCAGTGTGATTATTATCACACGTTTGTGTTGCGTGTGTGTGTGGTGACATTTACACTAACACGTGATTTATATTTGCACATATACTACAGGAAAACTGACTGGTGTGTGTGTGTGTGTGTGTGTGTGTGATGATATTTACATTGACACATGATTTATATTTGCACATGTACCATAGAGAAAATGAAACACCGATTGTAAATCCTGAGCGGCTTCGTCTTTAAACCTAAGACATCTTTAGAGGACTGATGCATAAGCGTAGAACTTTACAACATATATGCTAGGATGACAGTACAAGCGAACATACAGACCAATGGAAACAAAATATTCTTTTTCAAAGATTTCCCAGTTTGACCAGTATAAATATTTTCACAGAATATACATGGAATTTGATATACACATCCTTTAGTATTGTCAGGAAAGTTCTTTATGAGTGCTTATTTCATTGTATAATTATATATACTGTATATATATATATACACACACACACACACACACACACATATATATATATATATATATATATATATATATATATATATATATATATATATATATATATAGATATAGATAATAATCCCAATGTTTAAACCAGATGTTATCTAAGAAAGTTCTGAATAAACAAAAAAATCTTTTACAGGATGCATAAACCTGACAGGTGAGATGCTGAGTTGTTCTATTCAGTGAGACTGAGACTTTAAAAGCAAGGAAATCCAATTGTCTCTCGTCTCACGCTTTGCATCTCAAACAACGTTCGCTGCTTTCTCAAATTGTAAATCTTGCTTCATAAATAGCAATTCTTCAGGAATTGAAAAGAGTTAAAGCCGTTCGGCCTTGCATGGTTTCTTCTTTTTTGAATCAATAGACAAAAGAATTCATGCTAATGATGATGTGGACGAGCATAATGAAAATACAGAAGCTACATATAGCTTCATAACAGACTGTTCTTATGTTCTCTCTTTTGTCTACACTCATCATCACCTTGGAATATATTATTAGCTAAAAGAAAATATACACATAAATTAAACAGTTGGAAAATGAGGACAGTTCACTGTAACTCTTTGTAACTCCATAATCTTTTAAGACCCTAGTAAGTATGTTCTTTCTGGGCACACAAACACACAGACACATTACAGATTATATATATATATATATATATATATATATATATATATATATATATATATATATATATATATATATATATATATATATATGTAAATGGATGTATGTATGTGTGTGTGTCTGTTGCAGCATAACTCTGAAATGCATCGAACAATTTCACCCAAACTTGGAATACATATGACTTACCATCTTGAAAAGAATACTGTGGGGGTAAGACATTATTAGCACCAAAGGGCACCAAAGGAGGTAAGGGTGGGAAGGGCTTCCCTGAAACGGGGCTAGTTCTACCCATGGACTTAGTAACTAAATAAACTCTACGAATTTATCATACCTCATTTTGGTATATATATGACTTACTATCTGGAAAAGTATACTATGGGTGGGGTAAGACTTCACTGGCACCAAAGGGTGTGGGGCAACATGTAAAAATATTTGAAAACAACAGATATTAGTGTATAAACCATAGTTTTTGAGGTCGCTGAGGTGAGTGATGGCAATCCCGATGCCCTTTAAGTCCAAGGTCAGCCCTGATAGGAAGGCGGGTTGAGAAGGGGTGAAAAATAAAATGTCAAAAATGACAAATATTAGTGTCTATTCAATAGTTTTTGAGGTCGGTGAGATGAATAGTAAGACTCTGATGCCCTTAAGTCCAAGTTCAGCTCCGATAGGAATGGGGGTGAGAAGGGGTGAAATATAAAATGTCAAAAATGCTGGGCAATGTAAATGAAACAACTATCTTAACAGGAAGGAGAGAGAGAGAGAAAGAGAGAGGGAGGGAGTTTATTGGTTGTCATTCAGAGTTTTCCCAGGCAGCATTGGGTTGGTCAGCTAGTATATATATAAAAATGGATGTGTGTGTGTGTGTGTGTGTGTATGTTCCAGCATAACTCTGAAATGCATTGAGCAATTTCAACCAAACTTGGTATACATATGCTTACTATCTGAAAAAGAATACTGTGGGGGTAAGACATCACTAGCACCAAAGGGAGTCGGGGATGGAAGGGGGTGACATGTAAAAATAACCAAAATCGACAGATATTAGTGTCTAATCCACAGTTTTCGAGGTCACTGAGATGAACAGTGACACTCCAGATGCCCTTTAAGTCCAAGGTCAGCCGTGATAGGAAGGGGAGGTCAGAAGGGGTGGGATATTAGAGCCTAATCCATTGTTTTCGAGGTCACTGTGATGAATAGTGACTCTCTGATGCCATTTAATTCCAAGTTCAGCCCTGATAGGAAGGGGTGATGAGAAGGGGTGGGAAGGGGGTGACATATAAAAATAACCGAAAACGACAGATATTAATGTCTAATCCATAGTTTTCGAGGTAGCTGAGATGAACAGTGACACTCCCAATGCGCTTTAAGTCCAAGTTCAGCCTCGATAGGAGCGGGGGAGAGAAGGGGTGAAAAATAAAATGTAAAAAATGACAAATATTAGTGTCTAATCCATAGTTTTCAAGGCCACTGAGATAAATAGTGGCGCTCCAGATGTCCTTTAAGATAAAGATATCTCACGAATCGATTTTCGTGAAATTAAATGCAATATTATAAAGTTCAACAATTTCAATTTAACTCAAGAATACAAATACCATGATGTTCGAGTTGGTTACTTTGCTAATTTCAAACTGCACATACATTCTATCAATAAAAAATATTTTGTTGAAAGTGGATTGAGCCACAGACATTTTAACCAATACTTCGTATACAAATGTGTAATCCAAAAGAAAGAAGTGAAGTACTCCATCAACATTTAATACTAAAATATAAATAAATATGTACATAAATACATCAAAACAGGTGTGAATAGTGAGATCTCATCACTCGAAAATAGTAATCTCATGATTGAAACCATTAGACTCTGAGAAATAAGCGAGAGCGCTATTTCAGCATATGCAAAAGACAATGGGACAAAAGGATTATTAATAAATTTTCTCGAATTCGAATAAAGGTCTCTATGGCAACGAATATCCAAGCAACGTTATTGTTAAATGCAGCCAAGCTGCTTTCACGATCCACATTAAAATGATTCATATAAACAGCAAAATAGTTTGTTATGATTCTCTCTAATTCTCTCATGCACTAGCTTCAGAACAGTCACTGTTAAATTAAAGAGAAACATCTACAATTCTTTCAGTTGTCAACATTACTTCGGATTATCAAGAAAGAAACGTAGAGTTTTTTAATGAAAAGATTTTCTCTACATGTAGGTCTCACTTTCATTCAAATGTAAACAATCCACTCTTACCTGGGAGGTTATTTTTTTAAAATATATTGCAA
>NC_089745.1:29405960-29428460 GCF_040412425.1 Macrobrachium rosenbergii | reverse complement strand
AATAAGCACAGGTAGGAAGAAATACATCTAAGTGGGTTTTATAGAAGGTACAGAAAAATTGTGTAGTAATTATTAGGCTTATACACACTAATTTGTTGATTTAAACAAAGAATTATGTGGCACGAGGAGAACTGAAATGGTGAGAAATGTTGGTATAAGACGAAGAAGTGGTTAAAGGGCTAGCACAGGTTTGAGAGTGTTGTTATATGGTTTGGACATGTGAAAAAATTGGATGGCGATAAGCTGGGAAAAAGGGAATATAAGTAAGAGGAAGGTACCATTTAAATAGGTACTGGAAAAACATGAGCATCAATATCTATTTCTATGGAAAATGAATGGGTAATATTGAACTTTGTAAATGTGTTTGTATATAGAAATATATGAATGTATATATGAATGTATATGTATATGTATATATATATATATATATATATATATATATATATATTATATATATATATATGTATATATATGTGTGTGTGTGTGTGTGTGTGTGTATATATATATATATATATATATATATATATATATATATATATATATATATATATATATATGTATATATATATCACACCTCCATAACATTTTTATATTCAAAAACATTATGCCGCAAATGTCATTTAATATCCAGTCCAGTCTACCTCGGGAATAATACCGAAGGGAAATTATAATTAGCAAGTGGGGTATTCATTTGGTCAGTGACGACTTTCGTACCACTCCTCAGTCCAATGGTGAGGCAACTCTTCACTGAAATCTGAGGCACTTGCTGTTGGTGGGTAGAACAAATCTGGTGACTCCACTTATCAATTATAATTCTTCTTCGGTATTATTTCCAGATAGAGCGAATTGGATATTAAACAAAATTTGTAGCCAAATGTTTGTTTGTGTGTGTATATATATATATATATATATATATATATATATATATATATATATATATATATATATATATATATATATATATATATATATATATATCTATATTATATATATATATATATATATATCTACATTGTGAATATAATACAAATAACATTAGGGATCACAAATAAAAGTGAATCTTAAATCAGTTTACTATCTCCATGGGTAATCTATGGATCTACGCATAGAATTAAATTAAAAAAATAACCTAATATAAAACAATGGAAGGAAACAGACCTATAATTAAAAGACGGATGGAGATAGAGTAAATATACCTCAGATAATTCGATCAGCGAGAACTATAGAAAAATTTTCTCATATTTACTTCGTAGATTTAATATCTCATAAACAATTCCCATACGCCATCTCTCTCTCTTTTTTTTTTTTTTTACCGCTGACAGCCCCTCAGAGACCAACCCTTTTTCATCTAGAGATAATGTAAAACAATCTCCGAGGAGGACTGTACTTGGCTCTTGAAGATTCAGCAGCAACCTATGGATATGACATGATCCTTTCCTAAACGTAGTCGTATTTTTATTCACTTTTCTTTTGCAGTTTCAAAAGCTTAAGTATTCTGGGACTTGTCTGATTTGCTATATTGTTGTGAGTGCATAGTACATGAGGGTTTATGACACATACGCATCTATGTATATGATAATCAACAGCAAGCACAAACACTTTACATATATATATATATATATATATATATATATATATATATATATATATATATATATATATATATATATATATATATATATATATATATATATATATATATATATATATATATATATATATATATATATATATATATATATATATATATATATATATATATATATATATATACTTACACAAACATATATGTATACATACATACACACAATATATATATATATATATGTGTGTGTGTGTATGTATGTATGTATGTATACATGTATATATATGTTACTTCGCCGTGAAAGGTAATGGCGCCAGATGACATTAGCGTTCCAGTTCTCAGGGTGAGAACTGGATGAGACTGCTAACCTCTTATAATTTATTTCCCATAAAAGCGGGTGGCTTGTATGATAGAAATGATGACAATTAAATGTGCAAAAGTACTCCAGAATCGCTTGACCATGCCTCATCTATTGTCATTGCTTGAGTGTTTTACAATTAAATGCATTATAATGCTTGACTGCTTGACAGAAGTAATATATCATTAAAAACATCTATATAGCCTGCATCGTAGATATTTACTCCTTACATGCCGAGCAAAATGGGTTTTCATAAGGTAAGGAGGCAAAAATTCGAATCCGTTTTTAGGTGTAAATTCAAGCATCTTTCGTGTTTAAATTTCAATTTATTTTCGGCTTTGCTAAGCAACTCTTTCGTTTTTATATTCAGGCTTCCTATACCGTTTGAACGCAGATTTTTAGAAATCGGAAGACTTTTTTGGCATAAAAATCGATTAAATTTAACTCCTTTTATAAGCCATTCTGCATAATAAAACAAATCTTTTTTATGCTTTAATCAAATAAATTCAATTACCTTAAACTTAACAGCCTTCAGTTAGTTCTGATCCTTGTAGTTTTTCAGTCAGTTTCTTTGAAAAGTTTAAATGCAAGTTCTTTTGTCTAGGTTTGCAAAATAAGAATACTCTTCTCTTACATTTACCAGGTTGTCTGATTCTTCGACATTGCTTGTTTGTTTTCCCTCCTACCAACATTAACCACGTTCAGGTATGAAAAGGCAATCATATCAAATATTATTACAAATTTGAGGTAGTTTTTATCCATTTCCAGTCATGTTCTCGCAAATAAACAATATAAAATTCAGTTTTAGGACGTTATGAAGTTAGGGACATCAGGTTGTCCAAACGTTCTAGATTATCTGTCTCCATTTTCATCTACATATTCTTAAATCCTTGCTAATTAAAGTTCATGTCACAAGAATTACAATATGATTAGTAACCCAAGTAAAGATGGAAGATTAAAGCTTTGGTGAATGCTTCTGATGCAAAGTACTTCAGAAATGCAGCTGACTTCTATGCCATTATCATGAATATCCTTTATTATCTGGGCAGGATTCAGCAATGAGCATTTGACAACTAGGTCACCCTTGCTTGCTTTGGCTTCCTGGAGATATTCATCATAATAACCTCTTACAGTAAGGCAGTTATGAAAGCTCCCCATTATAACAATGTTTACTTTGCAACTAACATTAATTAACCATTCTGGCAGAAAGCCAATAATAAACAGCATTACCAAGTAATACAAACCTCTTTAATTAGCCTTGTGATAGCATCTAAATTGTAATAAGATGACTCCTGCGGAACAAATAAGGGTCGATGAATTAATTATTGAAAAATATTATATATATATATACTGTATATATATATATATATATATATATATATATATACTGTATATATATATATATATATATATATATATATATATATATATATATATATATATATATATATATATATATATATATACTATAGTATCTAATGTCAGCACAGCATCCCGCAACATGAAAAGCAAATTTCTTATTGGTCGGAATTAGTCGCCGATTGAATTTGACCCCACCCTTGTCATTATGTAATTTCTAAACCCTGATGAATGAAAGCTAATTAAGATTTTTTGAGTTCCTTGCATAGGGCAGCGCGGTCCCCTCTCACAGTAGTAAACAATTTGTGGAGGCTTATTTCTTAGTGATTGGAATTCAGTCTACAGAAGCATGGAAACGAAGGCAATACTGGAACAAGAAGACCTTTTGATTATGCATGGGTTTAGCGTTCACGTTTCATGGAAAGCTTTCCTATTCCGCTTTCTCCTGACGCACTGTGTCTTTACTTTATGCGAAAGATAAGCAATGAAGTCAGCATGCTACGAGGACAGGAATAATTGTATCTTCATTTTTGTCAGACGGGATGCAATGAAACTTATGTGGCGAGTTTCTGGCTTACCTTGGTTCGTTGTGGCAAAAAAAAAAAAAAAATATTGTACCAGAAAGCCTGCCAAAAAAATTGATGTTACATTAATATACGGTATTTTTATAGGTTTAAAATTACGTTTAAATTCCAAAATATGTCCCTAGCGTTTCTCTGATTCCAGGTCATCTCCACACCTCATTTGCCTTTGGGAAATGAAATGTTGATAACACGATAACGAAGAATGGTCATTTACCGACCCTTATCAAAAGTAAAACCTTCAATGTTTAATGAGCCATCCCACAAAATTAAATCTATTTTTTCTGTGAAAAGAAGAATTTTATAATATTCTCTGACACAAGTTACCGAAATTAAATCATTTGGTGACTTTTACATTCAGCATTTACGAGACTGCTCCCTCTTTCTGTAAAAGTAACAAGCCAGACTCACTTAATAACATATGCTGATTAATATGCTTTTCCCCACTTCTTTGGTTGGAAATTATAGTTTGCTTACAGAACAAAGCCAACGATATTTGCACAATAATGACCGATAACATTTTCTATGCAGCAACACCTCAACTTAACAGACCTCAGTTTAGCGGACCTCTTACTTATAAGCTACAATATGATTTTTTTCCCTATGCTACCATTTAAGATACGATACATCTCTTAAATTAAATGATAAGTGTACAGTCCATATTAGTTTAGGTTAGAAACTATGTGGAACTGCTGTAAGTTGTGAGATATCTGGAAAATTTAGCAATGGAGGCTATAATGGACTTTGTTATTTGTAAGAAAGGGCAGACTTATTTATAAGAAAGGACAGACCACCAAAGCGTTTGTTAAGTTAAGGTGCTACTGTAAAGTATATAAAAATCTTACAGAATTTCTTGATTGTAGTTATCGCCATCAGTGTTTCTGTTAATACCAGTAGACACTATGTTCTTTCTTAGTGTTATCATTCCTAAAATCAGCTGACTGAGGTGTTAACAGAAAATCAGCTTCCAAATGAAAGGGGAGGGAATAACGTCTAAGTAATGAATGTAGTTGCTTCTAGTAAAACTGTGATACAAAACCAGGAAGTAAAGAGACTTTATGCGAAGTACACGAGGCAGAGAAACCTAAGTGAACCACAGATTGACAGCTTACCGCTGGGAAAAGGCAGGTGTCTGATGCAGTAGGAATATGAACGAGAAATATTGCAGTATTCAGAACTGGTCAAACAACACTACAAATAAAAAAAACTCATGAATTTGGATTTTTCTAGATTAAGCTGTTCTTGTGCTAGCGCGGATTCTTGATCATGAGAACTAGAAGTAACCATCTAATTACTTAAATATCAGAAAAATAATACCTTCATTCAAATTCAATAGTCTTACGTTTTTATTAAAAAGTGATTTTCTTCTTGAAATGAACCTGAAAACGAAATTGAAGACCATAATGCCATATGATGGTTAAACTCAAATTTCCATATCAGACATTTTATTCCATTTATTTGAACCAAACATTAACTTCATTCTAGCCTGCATAAAACAATAGATAAAGAAGTATCCACGGTAATTTGAGTAAGCACATGCTATGATGGTCATACCTTTTTCTAGCCATTTTCAATATAATTTGTGAGTTCAGTCTTAAACCTAAAAAACATAAATTTCAGCATATACTGAAACATTCTTAAAGGCCATTTTACAATTATCTCTTTTTCAAGAATCCTTTAAGAAGCGTCAAATAACAGATTTGAATCCGGATACCACTACCAGTATCATGTTCATGTCTTTCGAAGTCCGTTTTGAGATGTTTACTGTTATACACGATTTATCAGCCAATTTGTCTAATATGGTTGATTACTAAGATCTTAAATGGCAGCCAATTTGTCTAATATGGTTGATCACTAAGATCTTAAATGACAGTGTTTAAACGAGAATTCTCTCCCTCTCCCTCCCTGTTCATCTCTTTTTTGTAATAAAGGCAACAGTATCTGATAATTTTGCGTTAAGTAATGGAATTGAATTTTGTCAAACAGACAAAATTAAATTTAATTTGCTGATACAAATTTCATTTCTGGAGTGGAATGGAATGGAATATAGAGTTTAGGCCAAAGGCCAAGCACTGGGACCTTTGAGGTCAAAATAATAAAGCTACACCCTTATACAGTATAAAAATGCTTATATTTAATTAACACACAGTCATGACCTCCAATAAACGAATGAACTGCATATAGTGTACATCATCATTAACAAATTTATAACTTCATGCGCACCCATATAATCTCACACACACACACACGCACGCCCACACACTCATACATACATGCACAAACACACACAAATATATGTGTGTGTGCGCGCGCGTGAGTTTGTGTCTGTGCGTATGTTTCATATGAAATGGAATTCTCATTTTCAATGTTATAGCATTAAACGTCACACCATGTTGCTGAATACTAATAAACGTCTTGCTAAATGTTCTTCAGTCGCCATTGTTACTGAAGATGAAGGTTCTATCAGTCGGGTATTACATTAAAACTAATCACATGACTCTAGGAAACAATTCACCATAGCGCTTACTTCAAAGTACATATTTTCTCACTCCCCCTCCCCCATATATGAATACATACAAATGATAGTGTATGTATTTACTGTATATTAGATATTAATACATTCAAGGTTTGGTTTTTTTCATAGAAGGCCCCCCTCTTAATTATATCACTTTTTTGTCCATTAGAATAAAACCTGTCGCTATTTTATTTTTAAAATTATATACATTAAAATTTTATAGTGAACTAGATAGCCTTTTACCACTCCAAAATAATCCTAACAGCATATAATTAATGTTGTTACAGCATTTCATACGATCTGTTATTTCACGCAATACTATTTTGCCTAAAGTGACAGGTTTTACCTTGAGAAACAGAGCTTTTCACTCGTGACTGTTGTCATCATGACGATATTTGCAATGGAAAACTTCCTCAAATGAATTTTCATTACTAAATTTATTTGAAAGAGCATAATGCTGAAATCCCTGCTTCTTCATAAATCCACCTAACCGGACAAACTTAATTTCAACTTGATTCTGCTCCAGTTTTACTCCTCTGAAACCTTTTGATGAGAAAGGAGAAGAAAAATGCCTGGGAAACTTCATATTTCACAAAGGCTTTGAAACCCCAGAGCAAAGCGTCAGCAGCGAACCCCTTTTTAAAGGCTCTCTCTCTCTCTCTCTCTCTCTCTATAAATACATATACACACATACACATATCTATCTGTCTACACACACACACACACACACACACACACACACATATATATATATATATATATATATATATATATATATAATGTATATATAATATACACACATTATCAACCAATAAAAATCTGACTGTGCTTATAGTTTCTACAGTATTTTTGCTTTACCAGTAAAAAAATTATTCAATGACGTTTTCATTCTTTTGCTGAAAGACCATTCCAATGTTTTTCTTTGTTTGCTAACGAACCTTATTCCCTTATCGCATCCTTTTTCAACAAAGGTTAACAAATATTAAAGTTTGCATGCGGAAAAGCTTACTTGCCTCTCGTTCCTTATGTTGTTCTCTCTCCTGACAAACAGCTACGTCTTGTTTGGAATGCTCTACTTTAACCTGTACAAGAAGACTTCCATGTGAATAACCGCCATTTGAAGTAAGGGAAAGATACAAGGAGAGAGGGTCACGACAATAAAGATATTGGGAGTGAAATATTACAAGTAATGAAGGAGAACGGAACCTCCATGAAAGGGCAGAACAGAAACAGTTAATTTGTGATAGTTTCAGTTCGTAGAAAATATTCCATTTAGCAAATAAAAGTCTCTTCTTCATGAATTATTCATATTTTCAATCTGTTTCATGCTAAAGCTATAACAATCGTAAATAGTTGAAATGAAGCCAAACCATGAACAAAAGATTCATTTCACTTTATGAAATTTTTACCAGAGTTGCTTTCAATAATTTTACATCAATAAATACAGAGTATACCGTTCCAGTTTCTCATATTTTTCTGATACCTATACAATTTCCCATATTCTCTCTCTCTCTCTCACACACACAAAATATATATATATATATATATATATATATATATATATATATATATATATATATATATAAATATATATATATATATATATATATATATATATATATATATATATATTCATGATGTTGCCTTGTAATATGTATATCATCCTATAGTTTTGATATATTTATTCTTCTATTTATCATGTGTTGTCTGTAATAATAATTGTTGAAATATTGTATGCAGTGTAATATCAGATCTCAAAAGAGTTGGGGATTTAGATAAGCTAACAGCATAATTTAGAATTAATAATATCTTTCTTGATAATAGCATAGTAATAGGAAAGAAAGATTCAAGTTTTAGACCAGATGTACCATCTGTCACCAATAAAGAGAAAGGATTTCTGTAAAAGCTCGGTCCCATACGAGAAGAAGACAAATGATTTTGTAATGTTACATGTGTTCCATACAAATTTCTTGTATTGTACTTACGTCATGGCAGTTGCGTCATGTTTGAGATTGCATTGCTCTGATCATGTATTGTCCCAATTGCGTTCAAAACGTTATGTTTCCTTCTTGTATCTCGTTCCCAAAATGCCTTAATGACGCCATATGACTGTTTCATTTCATACTGAATCCTCAGATTTACTCATTCTGATTAGAGAGACCTTCAGCAGTGGTTCCCTCTCTCTCTCTTTCTCTTTCTTCAAAAGAGAGAAGTTATTAACATAATATATTTGTGGTCACTGGTATTAGTATTAGCTTTTGAGATCTGAATTTAGTAAAATTGTTTAATAGTAACGGCACCTGACAAAAAAGTGTTTTGTGAATTTAAAGCAGCTGTGTGATTTTACAAAACTTTTCACAAGCTTGTGTAAGGTAAAGTAAAATCTACTTATTATTACCATGGTATAATAAGGAGTGTTAAAAGAAATTTTGCCTTGGTGAAATTATTATTGATAAATCTTCTGTATATTTTTATGTTTTGTGTTTTCAGTCTCTTGATTTTTCATTTTATATATTTTGGTGATTTAACATTTTTATTTACTTATTATTTTAAATATTTCTTGATTATTTAACATTTCATAGTTGATTTAATTTTCATTTATTAAGATTTTCTCTTTAAATCTTGAGTAATTCTTGATAGTTTAAATTTTGCTTGATTAATTTAATTTCTTGGTAAATTAAAGTTTTATGTTTTAGTTTTGTCTAATAGATTAACTCAAGAATTAATTAAATTTTTGTGTTGTTCTTATGTAATAGTAAATTTTTTAGATTGTGAATTCTAATTATAAATTTTGAATTTAAAAATAAATGTTTGTACTTGAAATAAAAAAAAAACTGTTTCATTTATTGACAACCAGCGAATAGTGTGTGTGCATAAGGCAAAGTGATAAACATGTTTTGTTCTTTTAGTTTTGCTAAAGTGAATTAAGACCAGGGAAACGGTTAAAGTTGTTTGCAGTGATGCCCTTTTATTCTAGTAATATTTCTTATTCAATTGCTGATACCTCACACTAGTCCTGATAAACTTAGTTTGCTTTTTCATGTGATTAATGAGCTTTTTAAGGGATCACTGTTACCTTTAGAGTACTCAGTTGTAATTCTTATTGTTATGAGAGTTCAGGTATCTGGCTGAACTGAGGTATATTTTTGAAATCTGTGATTAGTTGTGTAATAACCAGGTACTTGGTACGCTTCGTGACAATATATATATATATATATATATATATATATATATATATATATATATATATATATATATATATATATATATATATATATGTATGTATTTATGTATATATAACTCAGAGTGAACTCATAGAAGGCGTTATTACCATAACTATTACCGGCAAATTATTGTTTCGTCCCGTAAAATCCTCCAATACATAAACCCTGCAGTGTAAGGAAGAATATTCATGCTTTATGGCCTAGGAATAGCTTGTAAATGTTATCGGAGTTTACATGAGGAGAAAAAGTTCTTGGAAAGTGGTACACAAGTAACTCCTTTATCAGTATTTCATTTTTAAATAAGTGAAACATCTGATTTTCAAAAAGTTTCGGAGGGATCTGACTCAACTCTAAATAGAAAACCAATTATTTTGGCACATAAAAGCACTATTGTTTTGTGTTTTTCTCACGAATCAGGCCTTAGGATATCCCAATTTTTAAATGCATATCTAATCCATCTATATAAATATTCTGATTTAGTCGACTCTTTTTTTCATGGTTAGTAGATCCCACCACGAAAAAAGAATTATTATACAGTTCATTTTATGAGCCACTACCAAAAACCTTTAGATAGTAATCATAGCCCTGAAAGTATTATCTTCATCTTAACGCGCGAAAACATCTCTCCAGTATATGGACATAATAACCATCCCGCTTTACCTCCATCCCTTTCACAGGGAAATATGGTATAATGAGGTAGGAGGAAGGCCTTTCCGTCACCGTCTTATTATCTTCATTATTACACGAATTTTATGTTCCTAGAAACGGGGAGGATAACTCTGATCTAAAGATTTCCGATATAGAGATTGCTACAAGGGAACCTCTCTCTCTCTCTCTCTCTCTCTCTCTCTCTCTCTCTCTCTCTCTCTCTCTCTCTCTCTCTCTCTCGCCTGTCTTGGTTTCCGCTCACTTGGAGGGAAACATCCCACAAAAATAGAAATACAAAAATTATTTTATCTGTGTTTATCTTTACCACGTCTGGACTCCTGACGGACTAAGTCTTTGAGGAACCTGTATCCACGTTACTCCATACGACAAAAATACATCACATTGCCTAATTGACGGGACATTGGGCGAATTTTAAGCCACGATTTACTATGGTTAACTCTACGGTGAGAAGAGACTCCTTATACGAACCAATACCTGCATATAGAAAGTGAAAAACAAACATAAGACAAAGAAAGACGGCGATCAGGATGAATTCAGCAATAGGCTACCGACCCAAGTTTCAACAATGTAGATTACCTGGATCTCCTGTCTTCAAGCTTTGCATGATATTCCCTATTTCACTATAACAATGAATATAAATGATTTCGGAGATCCATGCATGCTATCAAATTTATCACGATAAATTACCACTGCGATCATCGACAACGTTATTGTTTAGCTTATTCAATTCCCCTCCCCCCGCCCCATACTATCGGAATATTAATTATCATTGCCTTCATCGGCACAATTATTATTTGGGGGGGTCTATCACTGTCATCCTATTCGATTGGATGGTTTTTACAGTGTGGGGTTCGGGGTTGCATCCTGCCTCCTTAGGAGCCCATCACTTTTCTCACTATGTGTGCTGTTCCTAGTAGCACACTCTTCTGCGTGAGTCCTGGAGCTACTTCGGCATCTAGTTTTTCCAGATCTCTTTTCAGGGATGTTGGGATCATGCCTAGTGTTCCTATGATTATGGGTACAATTTCCACTGGCATGCCCCAAATCCTTCTTATTTCGATTTTCAGGTCTTCATACTCATCAGTTTTTCTCTTTATTTCTTTCTACTCTGGTGCCCCATGGTATTGCCACATCAGTGAGTGATACTTTCTTCTTGATTTTATCAATCAACGTCACGTCTGGTCTATTGGCACGTATCACCCAATCTGTTCTGATATCATAGTCCCAGAGAATCTTTGCATGATCGTTTTCTATCACTCCCTCAGGCTGGTGTTCGTACCACTTGTTATAATAAATTTATATATATATATATATATATATATATATATATATATATATATATATATATATGTGTGTGTGTGTGTGTGTGTGTGTGTGTGTGTGTGTGTGTGTGTGTGTGTGTGTGTGTAGCTTTCACCTCTTCTGTGCTACAATATATGTTAACATTTTATTGGAAACATTTTAAGCAGGACTCCCACGCAATCTTCTATTTGACATCATGTTACACTTAGGAAAATCTTTTAACGAACAAATTCAGTAAAGACGGACCCATTTTTCCTGCACAGGGCTCTCTGGCTTTTCGATCATTAATGCCTTTTGTTATTTTTCTTTACTACCCTTCACTCATTTTCAATTAGCGTTGCAGCTGGAGTCGTTTCCCATTTTTATCTAACCAGTTTCAGGAATAAAGCTTCACATTCCTCCCTGGTGCAGCAGTTCTTCGCACGTTGTTCGACCTTCGATAGACCTCGCATCGTCCATATTTTCTTAATCGCTGCCTAAAAGCGACCAAGATCTCCACGGTGAAATTACCTAAATTATTTCTCAACAGAATATGATGATACTACTACACACAACTATATATATATATATATATATATATATATATATATATATATATATATATATATATATATATATATATATATATATATATATATATATATAAATAATATATATATACTGTATATGTATGTATATATATAAATATATATATATATATATATATATATGTGTGTGTGTGTCTTTATATATATATATATATATATATATATATATATATATATATATATATATATATATAATTCACTTTATCAATTACACAATTGTTCTGTGTATTAGTAGAATTACTAAATATATACCTATATTCAAACAGGATGGTATCCATTTGATACCATCCAGTTTGAATATAGGTAATTCTTTATCAATTACATGTTCTGTGCATTATATTATATATATATATATATATATATATATATATATATATATATATATATATATTATATATATATATATATATGCATTTATATTTTATATATATATATATATATATATATATATATATATATTACTTATGTATATATTGCTACAAGTATTTACTTGTTGGCATCCTTCAATCTCAAACTTGGGGAAACAATACCCAAATCAGGGAGCGCCCTTCAGACGCTTACCTGGTAATTAAATTTTGCCCATTAAATGAGTTAGGGTCCACTACTTTCCCTCACTAAAGCCTATGAAAAGTGCTAATCTTAAGCTGTCGGTCCCAAGAAACTTTCTCTTGGCCGATCCCTCTGCATGCTGAACTGTGAAACTTCCTGAAGCTGGAATGAACAGGAATCAACCTCCTCAGCCAGGACAACTGAATTGCTTGGTCCTATGAAAGCCGACGAGGAAGAGAAGGTGTATTCAGAGCTGACCCCAGTGTCGGGTGCGAGAAGCAGTTAGTTGACTAACCCAGTACCATGCCACGGAGCATGACCTCTGAGCTATTGCTTGTTCTCTTGTGTCTGGCCATTCACCTTACCATCTAAGTGCTACCTAAGAGCCACGTGCAGAATGCCCCACTCAACTGAGAAAAAAAAATAAGTATATCTTAGTTTAACTAGGCCACTGAGCTGATTAATACTCTCCTATTGCTGGCCTGAAGGATTAGATTTATTTTATGTGGCTAAGAACCAATTGGTTACCTAGCAACGGGACCTACAGCTTATTGTGGAATCCGAACCATATTATAGCGAGAAATGAATTTCTATCACCAGAAATAAATTCCTCTTATTCTTCATTGGCCGGTCGGAGATTCGAACTCGCGTCCAACAGAGTGGTAGCTGAGAACGGAACCCGCTCGACCAACGAGGAAGATCACTCAACTGAGAGCTATTCAATCCCACAAGAAGTCGCTCAAGGAATTAGGTACTATGAGGCGGAGAGTGTTCAGTTATTTATCTATTACTCTTATCTCATTTCGTTTTCCTTTATCCCTTGTATTGTGCTAGACTTTGAAATTTGTTGGAAATTTAACTGAACATATTCTGACTTTATCCCTTGAGCTTCAGCATCCCATGGAATAATTAGACTGTGTTTTGGTTCACCCCGTGTTCGTGTTCCTTCTCCATACATTACAGAAGGGTTGTGTGAATGCTGTAGAACACCGGCATCCTCCTGTGCCCCCTACATCCACCAATCAAGCTTTATAGCTGATGTATTTGTGTCTCATTATCAATTGAGTGGCACCCTTAATTTGTCTATTGTTAGTTTTTAACCTGGAAGTGCCAAAAGCTACGGCTCCTGTAATTTATTCTTCTGATTCCTGTGAATACATGTAATTAATTCAGACCCGGAATTTCTCTCCTGAGGCCTTCCCTTATTGAATTCTCAATTAAATAACCCTTTCCTTTTGTATTACGATGTGTGGTCCACCAGGCAGAAGCATCCCAAACAAGGTAAGATTGCAAAATGCAACCACACTCATAAGAATATATATATATATATATATATATATATATATATATATATATATATATATATATATATATATATATATATATATATATATATATATATATATATATATATATATATATTTATATATATATATATATATATATATATATATATATATATATATATATATATATATATATATATATATATATATATATAAAAGAAGTTACCAAACAATTCAAGCAGTGGAAAAAATATTCTACACAAACGTTCATGAGTTGGTTACTAAAAGCAGGGAAGTCTCAGAAAAGGATGGAAAGGGGGAAACAAATAGAGGGTAGGAACAGAGGAAACTAAGGAAAAGGGAGCAAAGGAAACAGAAGGAGAGAAAGGGTGAAGAGACAAAACAAGGTAATTGATGTAAACATCAATGAAATCAGGGTAGGGAGAAGAAGTGCAAAAGGAAAATATGTTTTCGATAAACTGGGGTTCTGAGTGAGGCGTTCTAGCTAAGACTGTAAATTCAGAGTTAGAAGCGTCAGGAAGGGAATGAGTTACGATGGCAATCACAGCCCCAGACGAACATCTCAACATATGAGATAATAATGGATTATCATTTTTTATAATAATCTAACAATTAAAGTATGAACTCTGGTCATTGTGGAAAACAGACTTTTTAAATACTTATTCTGTCTGACCCACTGACTGGAAAATAACACTCTCACAAGCACATTAATTCTGTGAGAGTTATCATTTGATCTTAATAGCCAACATTAATAAAGTGCGGCTCTTCAAAAATAATTCTTTCTTTAACTGCTCAGATGAGGAAAAATCTCACGTCCACACTTTCCGATGCATACACGAATGGTTCGTCAGATTTGCAAAGGCGCCCCAACACAAACAGCACCAACCAACGTTATCTTCGAAGTAATCTTAAGCTGCTTTCTCCTTAAGTCCCTTTCATTCCAGAGCATCCTTTACCCCCACCTAACCTGTGCTTTTTGGACTCCAAGTCCTTTCTCCTCCAAGTACTTCTGAATTATAAACCATTTTCACCGGCCAAAAGTCCTCCAGTCTCACCATTCAAGGCGAAAACCGAAAAACACTGCTTTATCTTTACAGTTAGGTAAATCTTTATCACCACATTTGCGAAGTATCTATTCTCTTAACTTCAGTGTCCTCACTTTTATCATCCTTTTAGCACACCCACAATTTCCTTACATAATGGAGAGTTGGCTCAACAACAATCCCCTCACGCAGCATAAAACCTTCTTCCATAGACAACCTTCTCTTCCAGTTTTTAAGAAATCCTGGTATCTTTCTTGTTTCACTATTATGTAATTTTTCTGATCATCTACCATTACAGTTATTTTCAAGTATCTGTAAGCTATATAAAACACAAATGAAAGACTATAAAACAAGCAGCTTAATAATGCACATTTTTGCAGACTGCTACTCCTTGGCCTGTGAATATTTATACAGTTTGCCTGTAGTTGTGTGTTTAGGAAACGTAAAAATAAAGTTACTACTAGGGTTAAGTAGAATATGTTTTGTATATACTTTTCATATGGGCTGTCTTAATCGTTATATTCTGAAACATTCTGGGATAATTTTGCTAGCACAAGGATAGATTATCTGTTCGGTAGTACTTGTGCATTCAGAAAATGTCCTAAAGAGGGTGCCAGTGACATTATAGGCTGGCCTTCGCTATATATGCTTATAAAGTTGATAACCTAAACAAAGTTAGCATGTCGGATAATAGTTCTCGGCATGACTCCTGCATGGATATTTTTCCCAGCATGCGTGGAGTTTTCTGGTTTGTAAATAACTGAATATTCATAAATTGTGTTGTTGAAAAAAGGACAGCATTGCTTGTTTTATAACCATAGCCTCACTTTCCATTAGGGTTAAGCTTGCCTAGCGTCTTGTAGGCCTAGCTTAAATGTCATGAAATAGGCTACTTTACCTGCAGAGATGGTTTCCATAATCTGCAGAATTCACTTGGTTTTAGGAGGTAGAGGTGATGCAAAACCAGTTCTGAGCACCTCGTGTTATCATTCTCGTTTCTGGGCTTTTTAAAATTTTCTTATCATTTTTCATATCAGAAATATGAACTCTTATCTAGTCCAATATGATATGCAATACCACCCATACAACAACATACAAGCTAGAAAGTAATTACCATTCATTTGCAAGTAACCCTTCTTTTCTAGCTACTTGAAAGGTATATTGCTAATTTTGACTAGGAATTGGTTCCTGTAAACAGACTAACCTACCAATCACGATATAGCTGCATCACATTCTATCAGAAAATACTTCCTGTTACCCTACATTAGCCATGATTGAATTTTACTTATGTTCCACCTTCCTTTCCACTAAAAAGTACTCACTTGTGGCATATCTTCATTTGATAAGCCATCTGATGCACATCTCAACATTGCTTCTAAATATGACATATAATTTATAAATATGAAAAAATGTTTGTCCCTTGGGTTTTCATACACATATACACACACACACACACACACACACACACACACACACACACACACACACACACATATATATATATATATATATATATATATATATATATATATATATATATATTCTTCTTTTAACGTGCTTTTTCCCATTTTTTTGTATGGGGTAAGCACGATGCCTTCTTTTTGAAGGACTTTTGATTTGGCTTTTGGGGTAGACCGTAGTCTCGATCGGCTGCCCTGCCTGACATCGCTTAGACCACGGTAGCATATGGTACAAGTATCATACCAGACCCAACGCCCTTTCTCCCAGCAGCGAGAAGTTGTTGCGCGGGTAGGTCGAGAGTTCGAGACGTGTGAGATGTTTGTTATGTTTTTAGAAGATGTTGGAGTGGCTTTGTTTTGTGTGTGCATTTAGTCTGTAACACCCATTTGCTTTTTAAGCAAACCTATCCGTTGATTACATACATAATCCCGGGGTGTCTACACGGATAGCAAAGTGTCCGCCTCTCTGATCAGTCAGCTGCGGATTTGAACCAGCGCCACAGACCTCTAAGTCCAGAGCTGCTGCTGCTGTAACCGACTGTGCCATCGAGGCTCCATATATATATATATATATATATATATATATATATATATATATATATATATATATATATATATATATATATATATATATATACATATATTCAAAAAAGTTTACTGTGTATATTTATTCATACTACTCGCCTAGGCTTCAGTAAAACGGGATGATTTGGATGACCATGGTCTAGATTGCAGATTCATTAATTTCCATAGTACTACAATTTTTCAAAGCTGTGCTGTCTTCATCAGGTATCGATGAACTAGGGAGATCACGGGTATACCCTGTTATACATGTGGTACTCCAACAATCTCGTTTCCTTTTCTTAATCCCTGGGGTGACTTGTCCGCTGATCTTCAACTGCTCCTGTCCTTTCCTGCATTCTCCTTGATCTCGGCGGTCTCGTGTTTAATCCTTCTCCAGTGTTGGGATTATTTCCTTCCTGTCCGTCTTTTTGTTTATGTTCTAAAAACTTCTGTATATTATTTCACACGTGATGGGCAGGTCACCATAGGGATTAGAGAAAGGAAACAACAGATGTTGTGAGGACCACATAAAATCCGAGTACGTCGGTACCTAATGAAGAAGACTGTATTTCTTTGAAAGCCTATAGTATTACGAATATTAAAGAATCTAATCTAAACCGCCCGTCTTATTGAGGCCTAAGACGAGTACTATGTGTATGTATGTGTGTGTATATATATATATATATATATATATATATATATATATATATATATATATATATATATATATATATATAGAGAGAGAGAGAGAGAGAGAGAGAGAGAGAGAGAGAGAGAGAGAGAGAGAGAGAGAGGAGTATTTGTTCAGTGTAAAATATATGACAAACAAGTGGCCCAGCATCATATTCTCCTAAGCTTGAAAGAAAATGCTTTTTCATCAGAAATTCAAACGTTGTTCACTAAACATTCGAAAGCTGGAATTGTTTAAGATCATCGGGGCAATTAACTCTACAAGAAATAAGTAGAAACATAAGGTTCTACACCCATTGTTTCAATTTTACTGCTTTTCGGTTAAGCACCTTTCACTCAGACTGCCAGATGTTTTGACTCGGGTAAAATTTGGGTAAGATTTGGGACATACATAACGAGGAGAAAATCCTACGCAATCCATCTCTCGGAAGGACTGACTTTGCTTTCCTAAAGCTCAGGTCTCATATACTGCATAAAGCATCTTTGAATATATACAGTATTTCTATAGAGTCTTCCGTTTATTTCTCTTTCTTTTTCCAAGGGCAAACGAATATTTCGCTTGCGAAATGGTAACTTTTACCTCTGGTTTCTACAACACGCGAAAGGGTGAAATGAAAACCTGTCGTTACTGAAGGCACTGGATGGCTCGAATACCTGTCTATGTGTTGTGTGTGTGTGTGTGTGTGTGTGTGTGTGTGTGTGTGTGTGTGTGTGTGTGTGAGAGAGAGAGAGAGAGAGAGAGAGAGAGAGAGAGATCAAACATAAAAAATGAACAAAAATCACGATCCTGATAGCAATCATAATTGGAGACATGACAGATTTTCTCTCTCTCTCTCTCTCTCTCTCTCTCTCTCTCTCTCTCTCTCTCTCTCTCTCTCTCTCTCAAGAATAGCTGGGAGAACAAATACCATTATATGAGAGCGATAAAAAGTGAAGACAACCTGTAATTGAAAGTTGAGTAATGAGATTGAATTCTGTCAAACACACTCCTCTGAATTTTCAAGAGGAAAGAAAAAAAGCAACTAGACTTTTGATATTCAAAAAGACCATTTTATATTCTTTAGTTCATTACAATATAATCTAACAATTATTTTTTTTTCTGTACCGGGTATGGATCAGCCTAAAAAAAAAGTCTATTATTCACTGTAGCCTAGGGGCATTCCTGTTGAAATTTCACGGCCTGCTGAATAATGAGGAATTCGAAGCACTTCACAGCGTGCTTATTCGCGTGGAATTTACAGAAGCCAGAATCTCCTTGGAAACGCTGGAACACTAAGCATTTGCTTTAATTGAGCTTGTCATTATGGATAACAATATACTAGTTCTGTCTGTTGAGTTATATGCGTTCCTTCCCTCGGAAAGCACATTACATCACCGATTTTTTTGCTTTTCCTTGCAGTCACCAGAACCATTACTGGCTCTCTGTGTGAACTACGTTATTTTAGAAAAATATACACGTTAAGAGAGAATTTAACAAGAATACATTCTGTTTATTAAAATAAGCAGAATAATTCCTCAGGCGAACTCCTCAGATCATTTGAGTAAAGGATTTCACTAAAACCAAAAATTGCATATGAAGTCAGTCTTTCAAAATCAGTTATATGTTTTGTTATTAGATGAAGTTTGAAATTTAGGCTGTAAGGCTAAGCACTTTTTCCCATTCAGCAGTTAGACAGCCCCGTGGGAGGGAGTGCCGCCAGTGTACCTCACGCGGTGCACTCTAGGCAATACCTTAGGTTCTTTTCCAACGTCCGTTCTGCCCCTAGCTGCAACCCCTTTCATCCCTTTTACTGTACCTCCATCCACATTGTTTTTCTTCCATCTTACTTTCCCTCCCCTCCTAACAATTGTTTCATAGCGCAACTGTGGTTTTCCTCCTGCTACAACTTTAAAACCTTCTCACTCTCAATTTCCATGAATGACCTCACAGGTCCTAGTGTTGGGGAGTGTGAGGAGTTGGACAGTAAAATAAAGAAATCGAGAAAATGAGATGAAGAACAAAGATCTACAAATGAAAACGAGAGAAAACCCTGTAATTGCCTTCAGAAGTAATAGTAATAGAGGATGAACAGAGCGATAAACGAAAAGATGTGGTAAAGTACAAGGCTAAGAAACAAAGAGGCACGCTACAGTGCACTACTTGAAGTGCACTGAGGACACTAACCTCTAGTGGGGAGTCATATGTTCCCATTGTAGTACTGAGGGCATTAACCTCTAGTGCGGAGTCATATGTTCCCACTGTGGCACTGACGACACTAACCTCTAGTGGGGAGTCATATGTTCAATTGTAGCACTGAGGACACTAGCCTCTAGTGTGGAGTCATATTGTTGACGACACTAACTATGGGGAGTCACTGTAGCACTGACGACACTAACTTCTAGTGAGAAGTCATATGTTCAATAGTAGCACTGAGGACACTAGCCTCTAGTGGGGAGTCACATGTTCCCACTGTAGCACTGACGACACTAACCTCTAGTGGGGGGTCAGATATTCCCATTGCAGTAACTGACGACACTAACCTCTAGTGGGGAGTCACGTGTTCCCACTGTAGCACTGACGACACTAACCTCTAGCGGGGAGTCATATGTCCAATTGTAGCACTGAGGACACTAACCTCTAGTGGGGAGTCATATGTTCCCATTGTAGCAACTGACGACACTAACTTCTACTGGGGAGCCATATGTTCCCATTGTAGGTTCACAAACCCGATCGACAAGCAGGTACAGACAAAAGGTAAATAAACGCGTCAAACATTTGTAATCCTCATTAGAGAAATCTGAAGCGTTTCTTTGGCGTATGTTTTTAAACATTCTTCCCCCCGACGAAGAATTCGTTCCAAAATGGATTACAAATAAAAATAAGTAAATCGAGGCACACCTTCCTCAAGCACACTGTGAGTTTAATACCAGCAAGGACCCAGTTAAAGGTTTACCTTGAAGAACCGAACCTGAGACACACAAAGAAAAGAGACGGAGGTCTGAAATGTATATTTTACCTTCATAAAAATATTTTTATACATCCATACAACTTATGTACAGTATATGTATATATATATATATATATATATATATATATATATATATATATATATATATATATATATATATATATATATATATATATATATATATATATAATATATATATATATATATATATATACCTCTGTGGTGCTTGAAATAAAAATCACGAGGAAAACTTTATAAATATATATATATATATATATATATATATATATATATATATATATATATATATATATATATATATATATATATATATATATATAACCTTTGCTATATAAATAAAAATATATAAATATATATATATATATGTATATATTAAATATCTACATAAATATGAAATCACTAGATTCTAATATACATATACTGTGCATATATTGCATACAAACTTTGAATTCGTTACTTTCCTGAACATGTGATGATCCATTATCCAACGCTGAAGAGAAAATGACTAATATTTTGAGAGTTCTTGATTACTGCATATCAAGTTTAATCTCCTGTTCTGTATTGCGGAAAACTAACGGAAAACTTACCTATAAATTCTTTTTACAAAATATAATGGACGATGAAACACCCTTCACATTCATAGCGAGTATAACAAATACCTTGTTAACAAGACTTAACAATCCATTGAATCTGACCTGAAAATGGGGCATTATGTAACAACTAAACCTTGATGAAGCAAAGCCAATTAAGACACTTTTTTCATGGGACAAGACCCCGTCGTAGATACACATCTATGGAAATTCACTTCACTTCCATTACTGGATAACTCCGGCTGGGGGGAATTGGGAGTGCGAAGGGAGAAGAACCAATCTTAAATGAACAGCCACATTTAATTAGACTTTACTGATAACTGTTTATATATCAGTCATTTTCTTGTATTTGCTTGGATGAAATCATGCTATTTTTCTTAATAATTTCTGCTCTTTATTCAGGGATCGCATAAATGACAGTAATGTTTTTCATATTCATTCTAAATGCTGAAGCATTAACAATACTCGCTTAGCCTTCATCATTCCCGAAATCTAGTGGAGCAAAAGCTTTAAAATCAACCTTTTTATCTAGTGTGATAAAAACTCTAATTTGGTCATATCTCTTAATGAGCAATCGTTCAAAACTTTAGAAATCACATTACGTGAAGGAACAATCGTCATTCAAATCTGAATGAGTCACAATATAAAAAACAAGCCATTATTTCCGTGCTCTCAAGAATCGTTTCAAATAAAATTTCTACATAAACAACTGCGCAGCATTGACTAGATTAAGGATCCATTTGCAAAAGGCCGTAAAAACATTGAAGAAAAAATAGGAAATAAAAATTACGCCACCATAGTCTTTTCAGGGATTAGGTTTTTCCAACAATATTGTTTTTACGAATATTTTACAGTTCTGAAAATAGTACTGTTTACGCCAGACGTTTCAAAAAGTGTTCATGGGTAGGTTTTACCAATAAAAATTAAATATTTTTTTCCAAAAATACAACACCATGGAGTGTAATAGAAATGTGCAGCGGCTAATGTAAATAATTCAAGTAAAAACAGACTACGTTCTGAACATAGTCTCTAAATACGCAAAAAAGAAAAAAAAATGTTATGATAAGAGAAATTAGAGTAAGGACATGAGCTGTAAGCTCGAAGTCGAGGGATAAGAGACGGGGTCCTGAATAGAGTGAGGAATGAGG
>NC_089745.1:29395960-29403460 GCF_040412425.1 Macrobrachium rosenbergii | reverse complement strand
TAAGTGTGCTAAGTACTTAAGTCGTGATAGTGAAGTTCAACAAAGATTACTGTAAGAAAATATTTGGGAAAAAAAATGATGATGCTGACAAAGTCACGTATGCATGGAGTGGAACTGTAGTTATGGCAACCCACAGAGCTATTAATGAAATGTGTATGAGTAAGAAGGAAAAGAATAACATACCAATCAAAAGGAGGGATGCGCTTGGTAACGAATGAAGACGAGAGACAACGCTGGCAGGAACGTATGAGGCAGATTATTTCACTGATATATCAGAAACTGTAGAACCTACGTGTGCTTATGAATGAATTTAGTTTTGAAGTAGAACCTAATATAAAGAAACTTAGGAGATGGAGAACACCAAGCAATGATGGAATCACTACAGAAGTGAATCTTCATATGTCGGTGGGAAGGATAACCCAAAGTGCTCAAATTTAAGGAAATGAAGATAAATATGAATTACAATCTTTAATTCCATGAACTTGCAAACGACGAAAATATACGAAGAAAAATCCACAAGATCAACCCAGGACATACAGTTAAATGTGTGCAAATAATATTTGGAAAATATGAAACTACCTGAGCCTACGTTATTTTTGTGAGCTCACCTCTGATACCAGAGACTTATTCCTGGCAAAGTTCACTAGTAGCGCACGAGCGAATGATAGGCGATGAGAAGCAATTAAATGATTATTTCCACAAGCCGTTGGAACTTCGCTGAGTAGTTGATTGTCAATCAGCTATAGTTCAAATGTTATGGTAAATAAATGGATAGGTACTGATTCTAAAACACAGGCAAACAGGAAACAAACGTTTTAAAGTGCCAAAGGAACCTCTGCAAAATTGGGTGACATGAAGTGACACTGCACCACGACATATGGCAGCAATACAGGGAGTAGGCAGGTTTTTATAAGATGATATCTCAGTAATTTCGAAGAAAGAACGTTTTGCTATACGTTTCATAATTCACTGGCTATTGCTCGGCAAATGGGGATAAGAAAAATGATAGAAAGTGGTTCTTGCATAAGACATGAGAAGACAAGTATACTGTGTATGTACGTAGTAGGGAAGAAGAACTCACGTGAAATGAGTAGTCTCTGACCCTTACAGGGTCTCGTAGAGTAAGAAGAGGATATTTGACGCCGAAGTAAATTCTGTACTTCAGGATATAGCAACGAAGGTTTTAAAATAAAAATAAAAAAAAATTTAAAGATATTTTCCTACAACTACTCGACGCTACTTTGGTGGACACATAAACAAATTGTTAGAACACACATTTGTAAGCAGTCCTAAGTAACGTGGATCACTCATCAGTGAAGTAGAATGGGAAAAGGGAAAGGGAAAGGGAAAGGGAAGATGATAATGATCTAAACATGAAATAATGCTGAATGTGAAAGTAAGATTTATGGAATAACGGAGGAAAGTTAAACGTTTCAATAAACAGAAAAAATTTCGACGTGGATCGTTTGCATGACCAAAAGGTAAGGGAAAAAAAGAAAGACAACTTGTATCCAAAAAATGATTGCCTTTGTCAAATAGCTTCACCGAGAACTCTGGAGTATATAAAGAAAATTCTTCTTACAAGTTCCTTCCTTCTCCCATGAAGCATTTTGAGTAAATTATGTCTGAAGATTTTATTCTCCTCTCTCTCTCTCTCTCTCTCTCTCTCTCTCTCTCTCTCTCTCTCTCTCTCTGATAAGAAAGAATAATGGTGAGAGCGAGTGATGTTTTACGAGAGAGATAAGGGGTGAGGAGACACTTTATAATCAAATTTTGATTAATGAGAATGAATTCTGTCAAGCACATTTCCTCTCGCGAATTTTTCCACTTGGAAGGGCAAGCGAAAGGGTGAAATGCATTTTCAGATTTAAACGCAGAAGTTAATAACAATTACGATTCTTATGTCTCCGGGTCGACTTCATTAATATAAAGGTTATTGAAATTTATCTGCTGGGAACTCTCGGCTCCCCGAGCAACTCCATTTATGTTCACGGAAGCGATAAATAAGGGATATGAATGTGATTTATCATTCTGAATGAATAATGTAAGGATCACCACCACCTTAATACGGAATGATTCATTCCACACGACGAAAAATATTGTGCGTACATACGGTGTATGTATATAATATGTATGTATGTATGCATGTATGGATATATATATATATATATATATATATATATATATATATATATATATATATATATATATATATATATATATATATATATATGTGTGTGTGTGTGTGTGTGTTTGTGCAGTTAATAAAGAACAGGCTCTTATTATAAAAGCCTAAAAGCATTCTTTCCCTCTCTCTCAACACAGTGTAAATATAATCTTCAATTTACAAGCTTCTTAAAACCAAAACTGTAAACATCAACAAATTTACTATCTGGCATTAGGTAAACAATATTTCTGCGTAGATAACATGCAGATTTTTTCCGCTGGAAATAAGGCTATAGATAAGAGAAAGTAAATAGAACATTCAATATAAATAAAAAATAAATAATATTAACTGTGAATGACAGCATGGATTTGAGAGAGAGAGAGAGAGAGAGAGAGAGAGAGAGAGAGAGAGAGAGAGAGAGAGAGAGAGAGAGAGAGAGAGATGAAACGAAACCGGAACTGAAGTGACACAAGGTCGAAAAAACATTAGAACTCTAACACAGCCTAACTCTCGTCGTCTTGTCCAAACTTTAAGTATAGTTCCATTGGACAGCGCAAGATCTGCAAGAATGTTGAGATAAAGTTATGAACCATGGAATATAGAAAGATAAAAAACGGAAGAGCTTTCATCATTACAATTACATGCAGATGGCATCAAAGATCAAGAAGAAATACGTGAAGAATAAAAACAAAAGGAGGGGCATACAGTAGTAAATAGACATCTAGGTGAAATGATGAGTAAGGGAGGAAGTGTTCCTGTTATCTAAGGCCTATCGTACAATATAAAAATATGGTGCATTAAAAGGAATTTTTAGGCAATGGAATGGGGTACCTCAACTGCTTTTATATAATGAGTAAACATGACCATCAATACACAACCTCTCTCTCTCTCTCTCTCTCTCTCTCTTTCAGTTTTCTTTCATGATGCTGCAAATGTCTATGAGTGCTTTTGATTAAGCACGTTGCGAAAGACATGAAAAAATTTTTTTAAGAGCAAAATTTCCATCAAACCTATAGCTGAAACCATTGACGACATGATCAGGCAAAACAAATTTCATAAAACTTTGATAAATATGGAGATATTGGAACGACAAAGAAATAGATAAAATCAGAGTAATTAAAACTTATCTTCAAGTTACCGGAGTATAATAACTCATCAAACTTTCAAAAGTTATAATTCTTACAACCTTTACAAAGCCCTCTGACAAGGAAGACTATTTCATCATTCCTGCTCCAGAGACGAATACATATATATATATATATATATATATATATATATATATATATATATATATATATATATATATATATATATATATATATATATATATATATATATATATATATATATATATATAAATACACACACACACATATACACACACATATATATGTGTGTATTTTATGTATGTATATACATATAATATATATAAATGTACTCATCTCTACTCCTTATATATATATATATATATATATATATATATATATATATATATATATATATACATACATTATATATATATATATATATATATATATATATATATATATATATATATATATATAAGTGCCTTTTCGCATATCAATTATTTGCTTTTTAAAATTGAATATATCAGCTAAAGTCTTCCAACTTCCTGGCGCATTTTATGTGGTAAACATGAAAGTAAAAGCGAAAAACTTGATGTGGAATACATAGACCCAGTTATGCCTGAGACAAAATCACAGAAAGACAAGTGGAAGTTGTTGAAGATGAAGGCATAGAATTTAAGTTGCTGAAAGTGATTAAAAGTGACGGGAGCTGAGTATCGTTATGAAAGGGTGGTGAAAGAAATTAATGTAAGCACATCTGTTGTAGCTGAAATCTTGTAAAATAAGAAGAACAGTTGTGCATGGATTTTGGTTGCAAAGGTGTTCACAGACAGTACATTACTATTTGGAGATAATAACAAATAAAAAAAAAAAACTGTAGAAACTCATTAAATGGTTCGAAAGCGGTGTTCACGGGAGAAAGCTGATAGTCTAAGATTAAGGTTATGAGGGTACATGAAAACCATGAATTGGTTTAATGAAGCATGAGGTGATTGATTTAGAAAAACAACTGTACGCAAAAAAACACATGATAGTAGAACGAGAGAAAGGTAAGCCAAGGAACAAACGGAGCAGGCAAGGTTGTAGGGTGAGCACAAAATATTGGGAAAGAGACTTGGAATGTCAATGGAAGTCAAGTAGAGAATGTAAGAAAGGGTTCTTGGACCATATCTTCTTTACAGAAGTGAAGTGAGAATGGTGAATGCACATTAAAAGAAGGTTGAAGCTGTTGAGATTAATTATCTCCTTACTATAAGTGCCATATGAAAAACCTAAAGAGTGAAGGTGAACTGATAAAATAACATAAGTGGTGAAAGTTAACACGGTTAACGGGTATAATATAGTTTAATCACATGAGAAAATTGGTGGATGATAGGAGTTGGAAAAAGAGTGACTGATCCGTAAATGTTAGGAAGGAGGAGAGGAACTCTAAGAAAATGCTGGAAGGCTGGAGTGAAAGAGTTTAAGAAATTAATAGCCTTAAAATCCAGGATATAGATACACTTACACACACACACACAAAAAGATACACACACGGGCGTAATTTCAATAACTACAACGCACTCTAGACTTGCCGATTTCTTCACAATTTGGAAACGACGGTCATTAAAAAGCCTATATTTAAATGAAGAAAGAAATGAAGAGATTTTGACGTCTGGCCCTTCCACTGTTACATATGAAAGATTTATTATGAAGAATTATATAAAATCATCAATCGCCATATTCCGGCTATTAATTCAAAATTAATATCAAGAAACCCTTTAATGGCTGGCTCTCGATTTAAATGTTCAGAAAACCTAAGCCTTCTAATGACCTCCGGTATAATATACAAATATACTTTCCCCAGACGTGACATGGGGACATTTGTCGGTTTCACAGGGAGGTTGCTGAAGGTGGGAACAGATTCTCATCGTGGTGTTAGTAACAGAACAAGGATTAAACTATCGAACCTTAAATTTTCTACATTACGAGACCATGTACAATCACTCAAAATGTTTTGCAACTTACTTCAAAACTTTTCGGACAACAGCTTGCTGTATAATAGCGACATCTGGCGCTATTTGGCAACTCAGTTGTAAGCGCATGAAACTACAGTTACTGAACACTAGTGGTGGGTCCGAGAAATTACCTGCAGTTTCCCTTAAACAGGGCTTTTTCTGATACTGCTTACTGTTGTCATACTTTACTTAATTAAAGGAAGTTACTATAATACTTCAGAGCTCATCGCTGTTCTTATGTTTTAATATTTTCATCTCCAACTGCCATCGCTATCGTTGTTTTATCTCCTTCTTAAGTGTGAACTTTGTAGACATAGGCCTACGACTGTTATAAGTTGAACTATTAGTCTTATTAACATCAACAAATACGACTTTTGTAAAGATTTGCTTGCACATCATTATTATTAATCAAATTTTTTAATGACTAATCCTATGCATATTGTGAACTAGTGAAACTTAATATAAAATATACTGAACTAGACTAACAGATTTCACGTCTATTTTTGTAATACATAGACTATAATCGCACACACACACACAGACACACACACACACACACACACACACACACATATATATATATATATATATATATATATATATATATATATATATATATATATATATATATATATATATATATATATATATCATAATTATCTTGTGTAATTTCTCATTTATTTCATTGCTACTTAAGCCTATCATTTTGATTCCTCTTAAGAAGTTAACTGAATATATAACGCCTATTTTTGTATTTCTTATTATCTAAGTTTCTAAAGAACTAAAATTAACAAGAAGTTCAACATTAATTTAGTTAATGTTAAATGTCAGCAGTGAAGAAGACTACCATGCTTATCAGTGGAGAATGTCTCCTCCTCATCGCAAAAGATGACTCTTACAGAAATCGTCGGCCACTGGATTATATTCTAACGCAAACCCTAGCCTCTATTCTTTGTGTTTTGCTGATATGAAGTGTTTCTTGGCAGGACTATGATGAATTATATCTTGGTCTCATGTAGCCTGTTACGGATGGTTTGAGCAGCAACTTGAAGGGAAAGCGTAATGTACTCTCTTTATAGCAACACCAGTTGCCAGGGGAGTTAGGCGGAGCCCCTTCATTGATCATCCGACGATGATCCTTAACATTAGTGCAAAAATGGGGTCGTCCTCCACTTTTTACAATGAATTTATCATATTTCCTCGTTCTCTCTGTTGTTGTAGCCCTCTATACATAGTTGTTTTATTTACGCTAAGCTGCCGAGCAATATCTACAATAGAGACATTAATCTTATGCAAGCTAATGTTTGTGGTGCGGCTGTCTGTTGCCCATCTTATCGGTGCAAGTGACGAGACAGTTCAGTTTAACTTTCCTGGCAGAATGTGGAGTCACATGATAACATACATTATGAGATTTTTTCTTTTTTGTGTTTGACAACAATAATGGTTGAATTCTTTCTTTCTATATTTATATATAATTTCATTGGTGATTATTCAATATTATTTTATTAGCCAATAAGCTTTTATCTGGATTCGAAATATAGTTTCTTCTTTGGCTCTTTTGTCCAATCATCTGAAGTGAAATTTTTCAAAATGTTTCGTCATTTTTCGTAATATGAATTTTTCACTCACCATTCTTTTTTATATTGTTAACCGTATGATTGATAACCAAAGTCGAATAAGAAAATTACATTTCCTTGTAAATATCAAAAGAACAAATTACTGTTAGGTGAACGAAAACTTCTGGAACATGTTGCAAAACATTTTTGAGTGACTGTACATAAATGTAAACATTAAATAGAATATAATGATTTTGAGATATATGGTAGAGCTTTGAATGGCCAGCTTCTGACATTTCTTGAATCATTACTTGATTAAACAGATCGTTCCGCAGTTAAACTTCTAGTTCTCTGCCACGCTTCTATACCTGGCGTGAGTGTTCCTGGAACCTCAAGGTCCCATTCGTTGTCACTCGACTCTCTTTTTGTTTGATATATAGGTGTGCATTCTCGTCTGTATTTCAATGTTTATTTATTTTAATTTTAATCCTTTTATGACAATTTGTATTTTATGATTTCATTCTTGTCAGTCATTTTAATGTTTGTAAATTTGTCTTTTTAGCCTTGAAAATGGGACAATTGTGGTTCAGAAACGTCGGAGATTGTAATGAAGTCAACTGATTTCGATACGTCTGTCCTCCCACTTCTGATATATACATATACTAGCTGACCAACCCGTCGTTGCCCGGGAA
>NC_089745.1:29348460-29390960 GCF_040412425.1 Macrobrachium rosenbergii | reverse complement strand
GGTCTTTCGACGAAATGTCATGTCAAAAGGCTAATCATGGAATGCTTAGTATCTGAAAAGCCTTGAAAATAAACTGACAGAGGAGCAAATTATTTCTTATACCTTAATTTGATATATGGGGATTATAACTAAAACATATATATCTGTATACCTGGATCTTAACCAACATGCCAAGGAAATTCCGCTGCCATTTTTGTTTTGCAAAATAAGCAGTTTCCCAATGATGGTAATCACTGTTATATCTCCTTTGAAACTGTCCAGTTAAGCATAAATCACCATGAAACAAATGGCCTTCTAGGACGAAACTGCCAACAACTTATCTAGTGAAAAAGGGTATGCTTTGTGAAGTATGTGCAATTCAGTGTTGTCTCTGTCTCTCTATATGTCTAACCGAATATCTCTCTCTCTCTCTCTCTCTCTCTCTCTCTCTCTCTCTCTCTCTCTCTCTCTCTCTCTCTCTCTCTCTCTCTCTCTCTCTCTCTCCGTGATAAATCAAATGTGCCTCATTTCGACCACGAGAACAGAAAATCTTATTTTTGATATATTTTAAAATATCGGAAACGTTTGTTGCAAGTATTGTTTCTCCAAAAAGAATTACTTTGCTCCCCACAAATAGAACATATCTATTTCCCACACTCAATGAGAAGAAGCAATTGTATGCTACGGTTTATGAATGAATACCTTATAATCTTCCGGAGGTTATCGTTAAAAATTTTACAAATATAGTACTTCTTAATTAACTGATTATAGATAAACTGGCGTCACAGCTACTAGGGTCATTAATACTGATGCTCATTACTGAAAGATACGCTTAAATCTGGTGTTTAGGATTTTTCCTTCGATCTGCTAAGGGTTCCTATTTGTTACTAAAAAAATGAGAGAATTCGCTTTCGGAAGTTACACTGGATTTAACACTGTTTTCTCTCGCGATTAAACTTTCGAAAATTCAGAAATCAAAACACGATTAGATAATCAATTTCTCTCTTGACAAAATGTGGACCAAGAAAATGGAAATTCAGAATGTCTAACAAAGTTGATCGATGGCAAAATTATCAGCTGAATTGCGTGTTGATCGCAATCTCCAAAATAAAAAGCATGTGGTTATGCCATTCTTTCATCCTACTCGATATCAAAGAAAAAAAAAAAATAAAAGAGAGAGAGAGATAAGAAGGTAAGAGAGTAGCGAAATGAAACAGACGACTTTAACCTGTTGTTCCTCACGGCATCACGTATTTGTCTCCATATTTTCCCATGGCGTTACTGGAACTTCAATCACAACCTGACACAGCGGTCCCTCGGGAATGTGATTGTTTCTTAGGCCTAGTCTCCATGCGTCTCAAAAAGGCGTTGAAGGTCACTTGGCAGATGAAGGTTGCGCGATCGATCTCAGTTCCATCGTAAACATTCCGTTAGTAACAGCGTAATTTCTACCTAATAATATCTTTAGTCACTAATACACTAAAGTGTCTATCATCAACTTAATTATTCTAAAAAAATACATAGCTATTTTTCATCCTAAAAAAAATCAGTATGCCTTTCTTATAGACATAAGTGTCATGCAATATAACTAGAGAGAGAGAGAGAGAGAGAGAGAGAGAGAGAGAGAGAGAGAGAGAGAGAGAGAGAGATGAATCATTTTCAGAGCATGGAAAAAGGGCTGGAAGACCAAAAATACCATGCTTTTCCTCTGGCCCCGTCCCCTGTTTTGTGTGTAAAAGCGCAGTGAAATGTGAATGAATAAAAACAGATTTTTTTGTGGTTGAACATGAAACCATAAAATTTTGAGAGCAATTCAGGAATATGGGCAATTATTTCCAAAGCACGAATGTTGAACGTGGGGAAAGAGAAATTTACTTGGAACACATGACATAGTTTTGAATTGGGCATAGGACTAATTCTCTCTCTCTCTCTCTCTCTCTCTCTCTCTCTCTGCCCATAGTTCTTCCTAAAAATGGTAGCTGTCTATTAGAACCATATCGTACTTTGGATTGTACAAGTAATATTCTCTCTTCTATTGTCTAACTATCTCTCCTTTACCTGCTATGGCCATTCCTGTCTTTCAAACATTTTTTTTGTATGCATATCTTAATGTCAACTTTACCACTGATATATAAATGTGCACTCGTTTTAGTAATAATAACTTCATTTATAACTTTTTCCATACTAGCTACCTATTTGCTTTTTCTCCTCGCCTATATCAAAATAATTAACCTTAATATCATTTAACGTCAAAATAAATGTTGCAAAGAGGTAACAAAGGAGGAAATTGATCATGTCAAAAAGAGGGATGATATGAGAGCATCGACAATATTTTCCACTATGTTATTCGAATAATTCTGAAATTGCAAGGATTTTAGTTTCGGTACTAATGAGTTTTATTCATTATGTAATAATCAATTTGACGCGTACCATCGAGTAGCATTGGGCTTAAAGATTATTCTTTTTCTTCTCCCCTGACTTCTCGTTATGATTACTGTTACTGCTTTAATCATAATGTATATAATTGTTATGGAGTAAGTAACGTGCCAACATCTTGACCAGCAAGCGTTTTCGCGATTTATATGCCGTGAATTAGCAATGAATGAGTGATAACCTTTTCAAATAATAATTCCAAAAAAATCACCATACCCTAAAATGTGCTGAATGAATGGCGAAGTGTTTTACCATACTGAAATTAAATGTGCATTACGCTAGAAAAGGCTGTTTGAAAAATAAGCTAAAATTAAATCCATTAAAAGGGACTTATCTAGCAAGGATTTAACATTTTACTTTTTATACTGTGAACTATTTTTCTCTGTGTGTGTTGGTATCTGTAGTAAAAAAAAAATAAAAATATAAAAACCATGAATTTTGTCCTGAACATTTCAGTACTTGTATGGACACTTGAAATGGAAAACGGTCACATTACATCGAGAGTGGTTGCTCTCTCCAAGTTTCACGGCGATATATTTTTTAATAGGCATCTAAGGTTATAGGCCAAATGTAACAATAAAATGAAGACCACTGATACTTACTACCCTAAACATAGGCATAATATGCACTTGTGGGTTAATATCAGTGATGAAATAACTAATGTTAAATAATTAAAAGAGAAAGAAATCTGCACAATAAAAATTTAAATTCACATCACCATTAAGCTACAAAACAGACTTACTTTCACGCAGTGAGAAATCTTCAAAGAGAATCATTGAACTTAACACGTCTCTCTTGAAGTAGTGGGATTCACGAAATATACAGTACTTCCTACTTTACTGAAAATCGGACAATATTATTAGGAGAAACAATGGGTAGGAAAGCTGATACATCTGAATGTGTGATCGGGTCTAACTGACACTTTATTGCTGACAGACCCTTGAGGAGACAATGGCTTACATGATTTGAATAATAACGAAGATACCCACGAACAATATAAACATAAACATAAATATATATATATATATATATATATATATATATATATATATATATATATATATATATATATATATATATATATATATATATATATATATATATATATATATATGTGTGTGTGTGTGTGTATGTATGTATGTATGTATATGTATAATATATGTTTGTATGTGCTAGGGGCAGGAAAGGGAGACCTGGAAGGGAGTGGATGGACAAGGTAAAATAAGTATGGAAACAGAATGGCCTTTATATCCAGAAAGCCCAAATACACACGAAAGGTAGGGGGTGAAGGAGCAGTGCGCATAAGAGGTTCGACTCACTGCTGATAGGCATTCTTTGAGTATCTGGAGCTGATAATGCTGTCGAAATGTTACTGTATAGAGGAATCATCCACGCTAAATTAGTTAAACTATGAGTGTCGCAAAGACTTTATTTTGTTTTTATTCTAGAAGCATTCCTTATTTGGGGAAATGGGTTTACACTCACACACACACACACACACACACACATATATATATATATATATATGTGTGTGTATATATATATATACATATATATATATATATATATATATATATATATATATATATATATATATATATATATATATATATATATATATATATATATATATTGATTTTTCAAGGTCCTGTGAAAAACAGGACTGTCTAGCGAAAAACATGGAAAACCCAAAATCCTTCCACTTGAGTGACACGCGTTTAGGCCATAATGCTGAAAAATTCCTTGTAACACTGTTGACTTAAGCAGCAACGCAGATACCTAATGGTTTGTCGGCTCTTTAAGGTCGATGCCAGGGTACAAAAGAAATGTCACCACCAACCGGAGTTTTACCAACATTTGTGAAGTCATCCTTGTAAGACAAAAAGGCTTACGTTTAATGGATATATACAGTACGTATATACATATATATAACCTCACAGGACTGAATTAAATCATATCTCGTAAAGAGATACATAAGGGTCTTCCAAGTCAGGCTTATAACAACTAGAATTCTTTCTTTTCACGAGTTCCCTTATCCACTCTATAACAATTCTTCTCTGACGTAAGCCATCGTTAATACCCGTCTGACTTTCAAAGGTTTTCCATATCTCAAAATGTTTTCAGGGTTAACAACGATGGTCTAAACAAAAATACGATACAGTATTATAGCTCTGACGTTACTTATCAATAATTCAGATTTTAAGTAAAAAACCTCGATCAGACACTGTCAAGAACTTCACTTAAAATTCCATGACAAGAAAACTATTGTATGAAAACCTGAAGTTATTCAGGGAACAAAAATATATCATTACATTAAGCACTATTAATATTCAAAAACTATCTGCTGCGTTAATACATGCTAAAATATTATTCATTTTATGCGCATTCATTTTCGAGCTCACATCGTATATTTGAAGAATAATCAAACGTCAGTTTAAGATTCCCAAACATTCAACACTGCCACGTCCTTGGTATCAGATCATTATGTTTCAGAACAGAAACCAAGATAGCATTACAAAAACCAAGTAAAACGAAAAAAAGTTCTAATATCATCACTATTATCGTACTGAAACAAAATATAAATTTTATTTTTGTACATTATGATGGTAATTAATATTATAACAGAAGCACATGATAAAAACAAAGTTTTAGAATCTCCTGGATTAAACTGGCGCAACTAACCCAGTTAATGAAATCTAGACCAGTTTAATGCTCACACCTTTTTATAAAGTGAGTCGTCCTAATAAGAAGCACAACTGAACTAAGTCTTCATCTTATTGGTAAGGGAGCTGATGATCGGCAAAACCAAAGGACGATATCTAGACATCCACAGCTATAAGACACCCAGAGAGGATCTAAAGGCCTTGTAATTCTTGATCATCCGTTACAGCGCCTAATGAAATGTGCTCATGACTTGAATATTTGGTTATGTTAAGAGTATTAGAAATATTATTACGAACGCTAAACTTTCGTAGTCGCTATTTCGTGGAAGAATGCACGGAATACCGGTAGTCAAGTGCAGGAGCTTGCTCAATGAAATTAAGTTCTGCTTAATGAGTTAATTGATTTTTAGTAAACCATATAGAGTTGGTAAACATATATATATACCCCTGTCCTGCAAGGATCTTCACATGAATGAAAAAAAAAGCTACCCAAATAAGTGGAAAAGGTAGGAGTTTGCTTCAACTTTTTGAAGAAATTTCAGACATCAATTGGACATATATCCTTTAATGCTCTAAAGGGGCGAACAAAGAATTTTCTCAAGGTGTTCTTAAAGTTAAAAGAGTGTAGAGACAAGTCATAAACAGGATACCCAGAGAGCACTGATCTTTTCTTGAGATTTGATCTGCTTTTAATATAGCATGTGGACAGAGAAATGGTGTTTCAGACTCCATGGTTCTCGTGACACTGGCGATGCCGAAGCATGTGATCGAGAAGGTGTCTTGAGATTGCCTGCTGACTTTGCTAGCTAAACCCAGGTGTGGCAGTGGAGCACCGGTGCACAGAGCTCGTTCGCACACCCCCCCAAAAAAAAAAAGACAAAAAAATGGGATACATGCACAAGGACACATGCTTCTGCACCGCATGGCAGTTTTACAGTTGTATACATAGTTGGATTTGTAAGCGTCAGGTGTATGGGACGCTAATAATAATATGCTTAACATATTATTACTACTCTACTTAGATGGGTGCTGTTCGAGGTGCTAGTTTGATACTGAGTGAAAGCAATATGAACGATAAAAAAAAGAGAGAAATCATTGCTGTTTTGACAACAAAATGTTCAACCGTTCTGCAGTGTTACTAGGATAGGTTTTCTCAGTGCTGATATCATTATATGTCAGAAGAGATGGTGACAAACATGAAATTGTATATACACTGTAAAAGTAGAAAAATATAATATACAAATTACATGCATATTAAAATATGTATACGCAATTTCAGAAGTTCGCAAAGGACAAAAGTAAGAACTTATTTGTAGCTAAGAATTGGTGTTCAAAATACCAAAATAATGAATAAACATGGAGATGTATTTATATTGACTTATAATTGGAAAGGTTTCAGACAGACACTGACAGACACAATAGAATGAAATTACAGCAGCCAAAGATATGCACATTAGTTTAAATATGAACGTGTTTTTTAACAGAAGTATTAATGTACATTCCTTTTGCTGAACATCTTATTATAAGTGTATACATTTATCACTTGAATAGTTTGATGCATATGCAGTTTCACGTTTTGGTTGTTGGTAACACTGATAAATTTGTATGCATGTTCTTATATTACTAAAAAAAATACTGATGCATACACTTTTCACTAATTCATGTAGAAAATATACTCTTCACTCTATGAGGAATGTTTGCTGTAGTCTGCAGCCAAATATGTCACCCAAACCAAGAGAGGGTGATGGAGTGAGGAGTTACATGGTAGCTATCTATGCCCTCCATTTGAGGCTCTCACATGTAACCATGTGCGCACTTCGAGGTATCGGTGGGTTCTGTCAACCATGCTGTTGGTAGCTGGGTTTTATGTTGTGGTGCAGTGTATGTCTGATCCCAGTATATTGGTTAAGGCAGTCCATATTTCAAATGTGAAAGCTGGCTCTCTACTGGAGATGATGTCTGATATGGTGAAATGACTGACCAAGATACTAATCAGTGCTTCTGAGTAGGTGCTCGCTCTTGCTTCCATCTTTAGGGCAGCTTCTGTCCATCAAGTGGATTTTGGGTAGGGGTGAGTAGCAAAGCCAGATTGTCATCTGAGGGGTGGGGTGGGGGGCGGGTGAAATTCCCCATTGCTAGACTCTTTGTGATGGGTCACTTTACTTCTTTGGTGAGTGGTGCAGTGTTTTTCCAGCTATATTTTATTTTTGCACTGGGCAACATGAATTTTCCAGTTATGAGTTTTACTGTTGTTCTATGTTGGATGAGCTATGTTCATGGATGGTCTGAAATACTTTGCCTGTAGACCTCTTGGCTCAAGTGGGCGTGGATGGCCCGTGCTGGTGTCATAGAGGATTGATTGTCCCATGCCCTGAAAGAGATCAAGTTGTTGGATGTCCAAGAGTTCTTCATAGCTTACTCCCAGTTGAATCCTATCAATATCTATTCTTGATGATGAATCTCCTATGGTTTTTTTTCTATCGGGCATATGTTTTATCATACACTAGACTTTACCGATCGATGAAAATTGCTCTTGATGATGGGCAAATTATGCATCCACTTTTTTTATTACGTTATGAATGAGGGGCTAGTGATCTGTCAGGATGGCGAAAGATGTGTACCTTTCAGTCAGTATCAAGTAATGTCAGGGTACTAGATGTACGGTGAGAAGTTCTCTATAAAATGTGCTGCATTATTTTTCCTGCTGTTATCAGCTTCCAAATGAAGAAGACAAGGGACTGGTGGTGCCATTAATTTTTTTCCTCTATGACAGCTTCCATCATGCATTTGCTTGCATCGCTGGTCAGAGTGTGGCTGGCCCAGGGTCAGGAAATACCAGCAGGTAGTGGCATCAAATGATTTCTTGGTTGCTTGGAACGCATTATGAGAGGGTTAAGGCATTTCACTGAGGTCATCAGAGTGAATGCATGGTTTTATCAATGATGGGGAGAAATCTGTGGTAGTAATTTACCATTTCCATATTCTTGTTTTTCTTTTATAGTTTGGGGTCTGGTATTTCCTGATGGCTGATACCTGAGAAGTATTCGATACACTTTCATTTTAAACTGGAATTTGTGTTCACGCCCTAATATCTATGCAAGTGTCCAGAGCCGATACCTCAATAAGAAAAACAAACAGTAACAATCCAAGGTATCAGTAAAGTAGATAACACAAACAAGGTCTGTTCGCATGCCTTAAAAATTAATAATAATAAAAAAAAACATTTATGGATACGTCATATCTGTAAAGTGCAACCAAAACTTTCTCTTGAGTAACCCAGAACCCTTCTAATTAATCTTTTATACGATACCTACCATAATACTAACCCAAAAACAAGACAATATTCATCTATTTTCAAGTCTTCCGGGCAGCTGATCCCTTCAACATCTAATATCATTGCATCTTTTCCTCATACTTCTTCTTCTCTTTCCTCTTTTAATTAGGATACATTATACGCTGAAGACGTCCTTCCCATACCAAAATGTGCGTAGAGAATATCGTGGATAAAGAGGGTAAGGCGAAAGGAGTATGGTAATGAGAAAGACCCTTTTTTGTTTGCTTAAAGGAATTAATTAAGGCAATGTTCAGCACAAAAGATCGTCTAATGTCTTCGTGGTTCCTTCATCCCTTCTCATTTAGGTTTCGTCTTCCCATATAAAGGGGTGTGGTGTAGGATATTAGCTAATACAAGACTGATTATCAATGGGAAATTTTCTCTCATACACACACATACACTCACACACACACACACACACACACACACACACACACACACACACATACATATATATATATATATATATATATATATATATATATATATATATATATATATATATATATATATATATATATATATATATATATATATATATAAGAAAAAAGTGACTGGTAGATTCTTTATGTGCATTTCTGCTTAGAAAAGGAGCAAGCGCATAAACGTGCTGCACCAGCTCTAGCAAAATGTATCTGAATTCCACTGATTTAAAGACATATCTCTCTCGCACGTCTGGGGTTCTTCATTTGGGTTTAGGCTTTGTAATGACAAGCGTATCTAAATAACGTGGGGAAATCAAAGAGTTAAGAGGTCATTAAAGTACATACATAAACACGCGCACAGATCGATATATATATATATATATATATATATATATATATATATATATATATATATATATATATATATATATATATATACATACATATACATATATATACAGTATATATATATATATAGTATATATATATATTTAATATATATATATATATATATATATATATTTAATGTATATGTATATATATATATATATATATATATATATATATATATATATATATATATATATATATATATATATATATATATATGGATATATATGTTTTATATATATATGCACAATACATGTATATAGATGGATATAGATGTTTTAATACATACACAATATGTATATGCATGTGCGTATATAAAACATATATATCCATATATATATATATATATATATATATATATATATATATATATATATATATACATATAATATATGAACACACATATCGTTTAATATCCATTCACCACACCTCTGGCTAATTACAAGTAAGTGCTTCGTTCCCGGCAAGATTCGACCTTTGCCTTTCTGGGAAACAGCCATAGAAGGTGACTCGGACCACCCGCCTATCAAGAGGGATACATGTTGATATCGACTCTGCCGCACATGTGTTAGTCGAATTCAGGTTCTGCACTTAGAGTCGATGTCAATCCATCACCATGATAACTGGTTGTCAAGTTTTCACCGCTGGCTAATGCACGCGTGACTTTTCTACATTCACAGACATTAAGTCATAATTATCACTAAACGTCCTAATCCCTTTCGAAATATATTAAAGGACAAAGGTTCTAAAGTAAACGATTACACTCACCCGAATATTATAATCACGAGGTTTACACATTTTGTCAATTCCAGTTAACTTAAAGAGAATATCCGAGACTACTAAAGATATAATTACTAAAGGTATGTCTTAGGTCAGTGCAATAGAAAAACAGAACTACAATATTTTTTTCTGAAGAACACTTAACAGAGAGAACTCTTTAAAATTATCATTCATGTACATCATGGTCGCTTCAACTTAAGCTTTCAGACTGTTCAAAATTTCGTTTATAATTTTTAGTTGAGTTCTGGATATACTAAGAAATCAAAGCTTAACAAGATATATTTTTTTCTTCAAGTGGTTGTTGTATAAAAAAAAGATAGGGGATGCTACATCAGAAATTAATACAGCATAGAACTTACGACGAGAGAGAGAGAGAGAGAGAGAGAGAGAGAGAGAGAGAGAGAGAGAGAGAGAGAGAGAGAGAGAGAATGTTTGTTAGATTTATCAAACAAACATCCATTTTACAAGTGTTTCCTTTTTTAATAATAATAATTAATAGGCTTATAACTACGTGAAGCAACAACAGCATGTTATTAAGCTAAGGTAGTTATGTAACTATTGTCTAAAAATGAGGATAGTTCACCTTTTGGATTAAGCACGCTATGCACAGCCAAAAAAAAACAAAAAAACAGTGTAGTTTCACCCCTCCATTTCATGCAATTCAGAACAAAAACTTATCGATAGTCATAAAAAAATCAGTTCGTCCGAAATATAATACATGTGCAGCGAGATTTAGATAGTTCTCTTATGCGAAATATAATACAGAGAATGGCATAAGTAAAATTTTCGTCGAATGAATTACATAACGCTAATTGATACTAAAACAGAAAAAGTTTTCCACTTGGAATCTTTTAAGTACCTCAAAGACCCGAAAATTTAAAAAATGCATAGATAAATAACAAGTAAATTAACAAAGGATTCAATCACCTAGACCTCTACATATAAATTTGTATATTATAAAGCTGTAATACAACTCTCTCTCTCTCTCCTAGTTGCCCAAAATGAGAGTTTTTTTTTTATTATGTGTTTCCATGTTAAACAGGCAAAACGGGGAGGAAAAACACTTCATGTTGCTTAAATGTTATATAATGTTCATTTCACTTGCAAAGTACCAGGAAGTAGGAAAAACACGACGCTTACCATTTTGAAACCCGAAATGCCTTGAGTCTCTGGGCATTTGTTTATATTGCACGGCAAAGACGGAGGTAACCCACTACACGCAAATGTTAAAAGTTGTATTGTAAGCAGTCCTCAAAATTTGAAGAGTGTGCAGTTTTATATGTCTACGGTTATATAAATGCATAGCAACCGAAATTTGCCTGATATAATATTTGTGTCTTGAAATTTCCTAACAAAAGTAGTCTGTTTCCTTTACGAAATTCCAATTTAAATAATAAAACAACTTTAACTTATATCCGTACTATCTATTTATGATCTTGCCCGTCTACCACTGTAAACTGTTCGTAGGATTTCTTTTAGAGGCTAGCCTAGTAGAAAGTACAAAGTCTCACGAACATTCAGTAACCTTCCACATCAGTTTCTCTCTAAAATATTTTAAGCTAAATCCGAATCACTTCAGATTTTGTTTTCGGCCGATTTCAAGATTAATTGAAAATACAGCTATAAATCTCATGTGATTTACCGGAAATATAAGTATGAAGCAAAAGGGACACCGTACAAAAGTCAAACGTTCAAATGAAAGTATAGTGATAAAACATGAAAACAAATTTTAAAAATAGTGAAATAAATAAATACAAAAGTAAACAGAAAGATGAACATACCTTAAAGCAAAAGGGACACCGTGCAAAAGTCAAACGTTCAAATGTAAGTATAGAGATAAAACATGAAAACAAATTTTAAAAATAGTGAAATAAATAAATACAAAAGTAAACGGAAAGATAAACATACCTTATGCAGAGGGCGTGCGGTGACTGAAAGTGTTCCTCCTGTTGCTTAGAATTCCTGTAGAGAAACATAAGAACACCAATATCAGTCTTCACAGAATGGACGCCTGAAACATCCGTTTTTTCCCTAAAAAAAAAAAAAAAAATGCGGAGGGCTAACAGACACTAAAATGGAGTATACTTTTTGAAAGTGCAAGTATCAAAATAATTAAACCATATTTAACGTTTAAGTAAAATTGTACCTGACAAAGTTTTCAAATCTTGTTAGTGAATACAGTTTATAATTACTTTTCATTTTTTCTATATGAATGCCAGCGTGCATGTGCAATTTACATCGACATGCTTACGAAGTGCTAACGAAAATGCTTAGACTGATAACTTTTACATTTTACTAAAAGATAATTGATGTCGTCGATGTTATCTGTACTTTACGAAGACATTTCCAGGGGAATTTTCTACTTTCATAAATGTCATACTTTGCAATTCTGCGAAACGTTTTTAAGTAACACATAATAAGAAGGACTAGTGTCAAACAAGAAATATCTTAATGGCAACTAAGATATGTGCACAAAACTTCGCTAATCCCAAATATTTGCAATAAAGAAATATCAACGTATATCATAATTGTACACTGAACAAAAATAATAATGGGATATAAAATGTAAAAAGTAGAATAATATTGAAAAATTAAAGACCTACAATAGGTACGGTAAAGGATTCAGTGAACCCACGACAAAACATTCCCATAAGCAATCAAATCACTTATACATGTCTACTGGCTTTGCATAATTACCACTCTGTCGTAATGAATCTTAATATTTGAAATTTTTTGTTACCTCCAACTCAATACTTCATTTCTTCTTGTACTGCAATAGTATATCACAAATTGCGGTCAAAATCCTGGGTTTTACCCAGCTTCTTAGCTGGGTTCTTGACCGCAATGTGTGCTATATTTTTGCGGGCAAGAAGAAAGAAAACACGGACTCGGAGATAACACCAAATGTCAAACATCCAATCATCAGGGGCAGCAGTAATTATGCAAAGTCAGTTATAAAGGGGGATTAATTTCAGAGTAGGTTAATTAAAGTCGCTGTTTTCCCTTTACTGATTCGTTCCAGTTCTCTATTCAGGCAAGCAACAACTTATTTAGCAACTATGTTTACTGCAACGAGAGTAACATCGTATGCATAACGTAGTATCTTATATCCTAGAACCTATAGCAATTCATAAGCAAATAGTAAAAACATCAAAAGTTCCCAGAACGTCATGAAGAGCTTATTGTTGCCATTGTATTCAAGAAATGGACGACTTCAAACAAGTAACATTCCAACATCCAAGTTACGGATACGAAGCCTTATGGTTAACCCAGTCTAAAGGAGCAATAAAGTAGATTTGTATAAATCTGGAATTAGGTCCACCGTCAAGGTTGTCCAGGGTATAACTAGCAAGTCCTTAAAGGACATCCAAAATAACTAGTAATTTTTTTCTGTGGATGCTGGTTGTCAGTGAGGAAGTATCTAAATTCAACGTAGATATATGAAATATGATGACTGAAAGATCAACGTTTCAGAAACTATAATTGGTGCTGAAATAATGAACATTGACCTACGACCTGGTCAATATGCGAAATTCTCCTTTGAAAGAAAGAGACTGAATTAATAAGACAAAGTGTTATGGAGTAAAAGTGGTTTAAAAGCTGCATGGTTATAGGTGTTAGAAATTAACTTGAATCAAAGACCCACACACATATACGCATTTCAGATCTTACGCAAAATTTGTATATTTCTCATTTTACGAAAATTTTCAAAACAAATTTAATCCTGACTGAAAATATGTGATCTAGGAGACGAAGCATATCTACACGTGTTGTATTTTCCTTTAATTAATCTTCCCCAAAAAAGAACTTCTTTCATAAGAACACTTCTGCTTCATCCCTCTCATCTCATCTTGGGGAGGAGATGAGCATGTCAAAATTAGGACATATATATTACGGGAGTGGTTGGGTAATTACCTTTTGGCTTAAAAATCCACAGTAAAACGGTGGGCTGACGGAGGGGGATGAATAATGGTGACCTTATTTATTCCCATATATGCATATTCACACACACACACACACACACACACACACATATATATATATATATATATATATATATATATATATATATATATATATATATATATATATATATGTATGTATATATATTTGTCCTTAGTTTTGATATGATTAAGCATCAAGGGTTTTTCCTATGTCATTTTAAAGGAGCCATTACATTTCATTCTCTTTTAAAGTCCTCTATGGTTTGTGTAGGTGTCAAGGTTTGAAAATAATCTTACAGCTAATTACCTCGTAAAAGCCATTAGTAATAATATATTCAAAACTAATATATTTGCATGTACAACAGGAAAAGGGGTTGCAAATTTGTGTGATAATACATCAGATACGGAGACTGGGGATATTTCAAACGGTCTGGAAGGAAAAAGAAAGCCATAAGAGCAATATTATTGTTTGACCTCTCAAAGATTGCTAATTTAATAGAATGGTAGCGATATATAAAAAATGTTGTATAAGTGACAATGTAAACTAGTAAGTTAAAATTGCTTTCTGGAAAACTTTTGACGAAAGACCGTCATCACTGAAGCATATTTCTTCCATATATGCATGGCAAGTCTCAGGGGAGATTCTGACTCATAGTGATTAGAAAAATGGGAGTACAAATTACGGAATTCCAAGGTGCTACAGCATTATGATGAAAGATATGAAACCATCTATCCTTGCTTTGTCAAATCACATGAACTTTACAAGTTTGTAATGGCTAGCCAACTCCCGCAAACATATTTACATTCTCGACTTTTATGTATTTGCTATTTGAATTTCTAAGTCTTAGGGGCTTGAAGAGAACGATTGCTATCTGAGTGTCAGGAAAAGGAGGGTACTTACCCTCTACCCAAGCATCTCGAACAGGATTTAGTTTTATAAAGCATTATAAGGTATTGCAAAGATTACTAAAAAAGATTTTCTAATAGGAAATAAAGCTGTTTATTATTCATTTCACGTTATTAGTCGCTATTAGTATTTATAATTTCCCCTGATAAGTACATTTAATGATTCTAAGGTTCTGCAAAATACTATATATATATTTCATGAAAGTTCTTAACAATTAAAAAATAATTTATTCCAGTTCAAGGATCATGTTGAAAGGACAATTTGTAACAGTAAAAGGGTCATTCCTCAAAAGAAGCTATAATGTCACTAAAAGATAGTACTGATTTACTAAATCACAAAGCTTTTATGAAAGATACAGGGAATGTTAACATTTAATAGTTTACCAACTAACAACACTGACAAAATCCTTACTGCCACATAAAAAAATAATATATATCCTTGTAAAAAAGGGCGACCCTACGGTGACAAGGATAGGGCACATTATTGATGATAATATATTAAAGAATTCAGTTCCATAGGAGTTGAAGATCAAGAAGCCTGGTTGTCTTTCTTATTTATTGTTGTTTTAATTTTCATTTATGATGAAGTGGGAACCGTTGGAAATATTTTTCTGAAGACACTGCCGACTAGAACAATGGAAAAGGACACTACAAATTTTTCATGGACGCGTATATCCAAAGCAAATTCAATACAATCCATTTATGAAAGGCCTTGTTTAGTTTGCTTAAATAAGAAAATTTAGACACTAATTAATCTAGGAAATAAGAATCTAAGATAGTGTTTTTTGTTAAAATGTTTCTCCAGGAAAAAACGATTTACTGTTACACAGAATAAGAAAAAATAGCAGTGAAGTAACACTTAGAAAAAATAGCCAGTGAAATAACACCTAGAATAAGTGGAATCAAAGATCCTAAAGACTAAGAGCAGAGGATAGCATCATGTTCCTGTGTAAGGATACCAGAGGGCTTCCAATAATATAAGTTGTATATGTATATATATATATATATATATATATATATATATATATATATATATATATATATATATATATATATATATATATATATATATATATATATATATATATATATGTGTATATATATATATATATATATATATAAACTGTTTTATATAAATATATATAAATTACAAGACACAAACTGTTTTAATAAAAAGATTGTTCAATCATTTTTTGTTCTTTAAGAAAAAGGGATTGATTCCAAAATATGTTATCCATGCTAAGCTAATTCACTGATCCTTCCCATTTGCCCCTTTCTGTCACCAGTTACGGCATAACAGAACTGTTACAATACCTGGAAAGTATTTTTAACTTCCCCATTAATGTTATATTAGCATGGACATCTTCGGCATAATGAAACAATTTGATTCTTCATAAATATCTTCAACATTAGTATTTTGAATAACGTAAATGTGTGAATGCCATAGTAGAAAATAATGTTTATCTAAAAAAATAAAGGATTACGTTAAAAGTGAAAATTATTTGATTTCATTTGCAATATTTTTCATTACAAATATAAGACCTAGGCACAGGTTCAGACTCTCAAAAGCGTTTATTTTACTTTAACTGTTTTCCATTCCTGTACTATACAGTATATACTTACTATAACAGCTTTTTCGTCAACACCCATTCTTACACATACAACCTTCATATTATCACATTTGTAGTCTTTCACACATTACCATAGACTTTCTTGCACTATAATTTAACGCCATCCTTAACTAGCTCTATATCTTCCAGCTACCCCAGACACAATCACCGCTTTTTCTTACAGCTCTTTACAGACTGCTTATGGTAAGGAGACGCTGCAGAACGCAGTGATAAAAATGAAAAATGTAAGGGTAAATGTGAGTATAGTATGGTTATGAGGATAAATTGGAACCAGAAAGATGGAGCAAAACATTTTAAAATGGATGATGTAATAACGGAAGTGGTTGGTTCGTAAAGGCTTTGAAAGAAATATACTGGATGACGATAGGACCATAGAAAAGGTAAGTTACAGAAAAGTTTAAGCATGAAAGGTAGCAAGGACTATGCAAAAGATTGGGAATAGATTTGAAGTGCGTGAGGGAAATGTTGAACCAACGCTACTGTAGCAGTGAAGAGTGAATACTGAATTCAAACAAGAGGAGAAAGGTTGAAGCAGTTGAGAACTGTTTGCGTCGTATGATGAAATAAGAATTTAGGGTGAGAAATGGAGAGGTATGCAGAAGAGGTGAAAATCTGATTTTGTGTGAAAGGATGATTTTTTCTTTTAAGATTGGTGACGATGCGTTGGTGAAATGAATGTATGATTCAAATGTTAAGAATATGGAGGAGAGGAAGGCTTAGGAGTGCTGGACAGATGGTGTCCAAGAAGTATTTAACAGGAACGGCCTTAATATCTATAAGGCGCAAGAGAGAGTGTTTATATAAGATTAAGATGAATGGAGTTATGTGTATAAGAGGAATCAACGGGATAAGCTTCCCGTCCAGGTGTTCAAACTGTATCTGTTATGGGCGGTTTGTTAGACGAGGTTCATCCATGATCCAACAGATATAATATGGATGTCGCACCAACCTCAGTTTTGTTTCTACTCTTTACCCACCTCCTAATGAGAAATCCGAATATTATATATATATATATATATATATATATATATATATATATATATATATATATATATATATATATATAATCATATATATAATCATATATAAATATAAAAACAAATCGTGATATTCTGTTGCTAACCGGAAAAGTTAAGCTTCAGCTTCAGATAAAACCATATGTAAAAGCATATTTATTCGAGTTTCTGCAGTTGCCTTTTTTATCAAAAACACAAGAAAGCGAGAAAAAAAGAGGGGGTTGGTTCAGTTTCTTCTGAAGGAGAATCCTTTAACGAGTCTGCCCCCTTACATTATTCCTTTCTTTTCAGTGTTTTACTGTTAAGACTTTCAAGTTTAAAGAAATAAACAGTCACAACCTTCTCAAAACTTTAATTTCCATTTCATTCTACTTCATCGCCCTTCTGACTTCTGAAAATACAGAGTTTAATAGGACTAAAAACATACACTGAGAGATTTAATTAAGCATCACATCTTTCATGCATTTCTAAAGTCTACTCTTTTAGGTGTAAAAGTATCTTTAATAGATTTATTTTATTAATCGACTTTTTCTTCATAATATTATTTTACGGTTATAATGATTTAAAAAGACTTTCAAGGATTTATAACAAAATTTTAGGACCACACAAAACATGACACATTCATTGCATACCATTTTACAGTATTTCAAGATCAAGGGACAAGTCAGGCTTGACTACCCAAATTGCTGTCTATCCAACAATAATTATGCCTTTGTAGAATTCACTAAATAATGATACAACTGCTGCATAAGAAGAGGATGATTAAATGTCTAATAACATACATACCGATTCACTTCCTGCAATATATATTATGCTTTTTTGCATATGACTGGCTGTTTTAACTTTGCACTTCCGTTGAACCTTCAGTGCCTGCTTATGAAGCACCTTACCTTGTGAAAGTTTTTTATACATGAAATTAAATCATAATTAGGCAATTAACCTGCGTTAACCTGTCTTTCCCTGGACCTGCACCTTATTAGGAACAACATCGGAAATCAATAACGTAAAAACTGTCGGAATTACTCAAACTGACTGAAGACAGACTGGTAAATATCTACTTAGATGCTGGGAGAAATATTATAAAAAAAATGATTGTTTAAAAAGTTGAATAACTTTTGAGACATGTAACCTATCTGTTGAAAAATAAATTTAACGATGAAAGGGAAAATTTATCGTTCTTACGATGTACCTACAACAACAAGTACAACAATCAAGCTTCAGTTTATTATTTAACGGTAATCGAAATAGCCTCTATACCTAGTTTAGAAGCTTTGAACACAAAGCTCAGGAAGAATCTCATAAAAAATACACATATACAAGATCAATAAACAGCCTTTACATATCTACTACAGACGTTAGTAGAACAGGGAAGAGCTGAATTGAGGTGAACATACTTGATTGTTCTTAAGTACGATAAGTAGTAAACCAGAATCGATTCATCTCTTATTCACTGTCTCGTCAATAACAAATGGTATATACGAAATATAAGCTAAGAGTATTTAGGCAGACAGCTCAGAATTAACTATTACATGTAAATTTGATTATAACTTCTGGTTTAAGTTAAGAAGTAAGGAATTTTGAATAATCTAATTAACATTACTAAAAGAGAGAGAGATTGTTAAATCGCCAGTAGTGGTATTATAACATTCTCTTTTTCACGATTATATTACCCAAAGAAAACAAAATTCACTATAAAAATCCAACGACTGAGTGAAAAATAAGGACAAGAATAAATAAATAAATGAAAATAAAACAACGAAATGCCGAATTCTCAGCTCTGCTCTCTATTCCACTTTATTTCAATTTCATTTTAACTTTGTGACAGCTGAAGAAATTGCTTACGAAACTCTAACGCTTTTACCGACTTTGAAGAGCCAGAATAAGGGTGTCGGGGTCTGATACAGGAGCCAAGTTTCAACTTCAATAAAAAAAAAAATACATTACAAGTATGATTTTACAAATGATTGTAGTGTACCGGTGCACGCATACATACATACATACATACATATATATATATATATATATATATATATATATATATATATATATATATATATATATATATATATATATATATATATATATATATATAATATATACAGTATGTCGAAGAAACGATTTCGTCTTGACAACCAGAAAAATCCAATGCATATTTTGACTTACGAACTGAATAGGATACTTTGAAATAGCCTATTATAATAGGAGTAGAAAGGCATATTGGTTTCAGGCTCATCCCAGTGGATTTGCTGAGAACCGGAAGGTTAATACTCAATATATATATATATATATATATATATATATATATATATATATATATATATATATATATATATATATATATATATATATATATATATATATATATATATATATATATATATATATATATATATATATATATATATATATATATTGATATTAACCTATATCATATATATATATATATATATATTCTGACTCACACTAGGATGGAATCCCACTCACAAATGAAAGACCAGGGCGCTAACAATTAATTACTCCCACCGGTCATTAAAGATGTTGGAACCTAAGTACTTCTTGCCCCTGAGGATTTTTTTTTTTCTGGGTAGGGTGCTGAGTCAATTGGTAGCATTTCATTTCACTTCCCACTTCATCGTGATTAATAGAACTATTGAACACGTGAGCACATATTTCACAGAAATAAATTTCTGACTCACATCGGGATCGAACCCCTCTCCAATAAAAGGCCAGGGCGCTTCCAGCTCACCCCCACAAGTCATAAAAGGAGTTGGAACTAGAGTACTTCTGCACCTGATTTTTTTTTCTGGGTAGGCTGCCGCCTAACATACCAGCGAATTTTACCCAACTTCCCGACCCACCAGTGAATCAATTAGTAGGAATTAATTACCCCTTCATAGTGAATATGCTGGAACTAACGAACTCATGAGCACGTGTTTCACAGCAATAACTTTGTGACGTACATCGGGAGCGAACCCAAGTCCAATGTGAGTCAGAAATTTATTTCTTTGAAACACTCACTCGTGTCTTCAAGATATATATATTACACTATAATTATAATTCGAACATGAATGACATTCCGGAACCAAAGAAATCCCTTTACCTTTTCTATGCTAGCCCTTACAGAAAAGTAAATCATAGAGAATATGGAGGAAAATCTACTATGTTTAGAGAAATGTTAGAAAATTAGGATAAAGAAAGGAGTATCACCAATGCTAGAGAGCAGGTTTTAGTTACACAGCAAAAAACATGAAGGATTTTTAATACCAAGGAGAAAAATATTTGAACAGAATGCCAAGCAAGAGCATGCACTGACTCAAAAGGGGATTGCGAGTAATCCGAAATCCAAAGACGATATTGTAAATCTTAATTAATTTGGAGCATTTGTCTACAGTGGCGATTCACGTGAAGTTTAAGACCAAATACCATCATTGTGGCAGTAATAGATGGAATGGTTTAATGCACTGCAATTAAAATAACCTATCTTAAAGGTACCAATCGGATAATAAGAATTAAGCATTTTAATATCAAATTGTTGTTATATTTACATCTTTTATGTCCTCCGGACCTACATAAAAAAGGAAAAAAGTAAATGTTTGTTTCCATAAAAACAAATTCCTGTTATTCGTGATATCGCATAAGCATGAACCATCATTCGGGCATATACTATAATAATCGTAAATGACCCTTCACGTGATCCTATCCCCCTAAAGTAAAATGTTCTGCTTCTGGTTAAAATATTCTATCCTTCTAACATAAAATAACTTACATACCTGTTTGCGCTATCTCCTTTTCATGTCGAGGGACGCATCCCATTACGGATGAGCTACGAAAAGAGTTCTTACTGTTGGGAAACGCGAAACGAAATGGCGAGAGATTCTGTTTTCTTGAGAAGGTTAAGGTTCACTGGTACATGCATAACCTATGTATCGTGAATTATAAATCTAAATTTTATAATTCAGGGGGACGATGAAAGTTCTATGTTTCAAGGGGGGACTCTCCTCACTTTGCAGAGTATGTTTGCAGATAATACCATCTGGTAATTGAAAACATGGATATGCATTGAGGACGGCCAAAAGCAGCTCATATCTTACATGGAAAGATAGATCGATAGAGGAGACTATTTGTACATAGTACGTTTCTGTTGGGAAATCGAGTGAGGAATGTTATATCAGGTGCAACTGTGCCCATATTTTATCTAATTCTTTACAACATGTATAAATAAGATTACTGTTGGCAAACCAATACGAATTCAAGGATTTATATAAGAAACAAATAGGTAAGAAGAGGCTGTCTAAAATCTCAGAGCCAAACGCTAAATCTGGCGTCTTTGATTGGCTTAGGTTTGGTGGATGCTACTACCACCAACTAGAACGAAATAAATCAAAACACAATTTCCGAATCTGACGGATGAGCTAAGAAAGCCTGATAATTTTAAAGCTGAGTGTGTTCATATTATCTCAGTCGTACATGGAGCGTGAGGTAAAAGAGTTCCAGACACCAAATTGTGACCGTTTATTTGCATATTTGCTACTGCATTTTCTTGAATTATTGCCCGAAAATAATCACAATAAAAATTTGACATCGAAGTGACTAAACACCCAGGACCACATAATGACCACCCGTGAAACCGTTGAACATCTCGTCACTTTCATTGTTCCGAAAAATAATGAGGAGGCAAATAATGTCGAGATTTTTTTCCTACACCATTTTTGTTAAACATGAATAGATAAAATTAACAAGGAGATAAAGACAGATGCAAAAGTGTCTGTGTGAGGAGGGGGACAGCGATGGAAAGACAAACAATGAAAAATCTGCAACGATGCACACTGGCTTTTATTAATGAATTTCACGAATGAAAAAAGTGGCATGATGCCATGAGTGTTAAAAAATACCATTTTCCTCTCTCGTCGTCCCATGTTTTTGTGTGCTAAAACGCATTGAAACCAGCACGAGTAAAAGGCATATAGATTTTTTTCTTTTTCGGTGGCTGAACACGGAACCATAAAAATCTGTGAGCTATTCACTAATATGGGCAATTATTTTCAAAGCAGAAACGTGATATGTTGGGAGAACAAATTTTACCCGGAAGCTGCCATGTGATGACTAAGAATATCCAGTTTTTTTTTTTATTCTACTTCAACACAAATATTTTCTCTTGGTTTACAAATTCTGTTCAACATATTCTATTACCGCCAATAAAAAATTATATTTTTATTGTTTTCTTCCTTTTGTTTTCTATAATTCATTGAATCCAGCTTGATCCTGTAAATTATACGGACCGATACCTTTACACCTGAATTTACGTACAGCGTTTAATCTCGTAGGGTGGTCGAACTTGTATCAAAAATTAATCTGTTAAGTTTAGGTACGATGGAACTTCAGGGGAAAATTGCTTGTAGAGGCCAGTGAAGGTGTTGGCGGAATTTAACCACAGACTTAATAACATGTTTGAAAAGAATCAGTGACTTACCTATTTAGTTCAGGATCTGATTTGAACCAAGAACAGGAAATTTCTCCTAATACTTAAAGGAAATTTTGTCAAGAACTCAACTAGATCCCAGTCTATTCACCCGACAGACGTTTGCTGTTCTTAAGCACTTATTCATACGTCAGTTTCCTTTGACTTTCAAATCTATACGCATTTTTTTTTATATTCAGCTAGTTCTATTTTCATAAAACAGCATTTATTTTTACGCCGGTAGAGGCGTAAGCTTATTAAGTGTCTGATCAAATTTTTCACTTGGTTCAGACACAGGACGACTTACGAGGTCATAATTGACTCATCTTTCTAGTGGCACTTCTTTCACACTCTGTATACCCTAGTTGGTGCATTTTCTCTCGTTTAGTCGTCAATGTTACGTCTAAAGAAGAGGCCTCTGAATTTTGGGGGCTATAAACAGCCAAAAAAGCACACACATATACACGCAACTCTTACTGACTAGATTAACTAAAATAATGCATTTTGCTCAATGCCCTTGATTTCTTCAACAAACGCATAATAACCCAGGTGCATTAAATATAATTCACTCCAAATAGCCCAGCATTCATTCTTTTTCGGTTTTGCATTAATTCAAAAGTTTTTTTTTTTTGTGAGCAAAGCACTCTGCTAACTACACTTCATGTACGTATATTTTGTGACAACTCAGCTGGGGTTAATTAAAACCATTAGTTCAGTGGACAGTAATGTCATGGATTTTGAAGCAATTGTAAGTATAAATAAACTAGGAATTTTTGCACACTAAATTTATAATTGCAGCCTTATTTTAAATTACAGATGTTAATAAATACGGAACCAGAATCTTACACTTTCGTCAATCGTGGAACCCAACATAGGGATTTATGGGCAGAAAGAAATATTAAAAAGTAAGGAATCAACTCAGCAAACAGTATATCTAGATCAATATCTATTTGAAAATCATCCTCATAACGGTGATGGCCACCAATAATCATTATAAATCTAGAATGGATGAAATTCAAGAGTTTCAAGCACAGCAAAATCATTTTTTATGAGGATTCAACACTTAGTATTACTGACCATGCTCCTAATCAGTTTTTAGATAAGCATAGCTGGCCTAGAACTGAAAATATACTAAGAAAAAACGCCTGTTATAGATTTTAACCATATTACGGGAAGGTGAATGCGGGGGAGCGGACAGTGCACGGTAAGACATCTCGGGGCTAAATAAGACTAGGTTCAGCTACTGAAATTTCCTACAAAGGGGAATGACGGGCTAACAAACCTATAAGACAACACCAAAACGTAGAGAAGGTTTGTCAGCAATAGAGAAGCTAACCGCTTGTGATAAAAAGATGATCCGGGAATTAGAATCAAAATGGGGAAGGCTTCCTTTGACTGTCTAAATTTATCTCTTCGTATTCAAACAAAACATAAGGTAGATAAAAATTCACAATTAGAGTTTTCTTCTGGATAACTGGAAAATGGCTAATTCCTATTTTGATCTCCACCAGTTCGATAGAAAATTGCAGATACTGAAAAAAAAACTTTTGAATAAAGAAAAAACACTTGCAAATAACTGAAATAATTCTGTATGTATACATAAAAATGAAACTCTGTTAACTGAATTTCCAACGATAAAAAAAATTAATGGAAATAAAGCCACCAATTTCATCTAACTTTACATGGAACATATATCACAGTTATATATCAGTTCGGTTCCGAAATAGCTCTAAAATTCACTTTGGAAACCGAGCAATCAATTTCGAAGTTACTGCAGTGCTGGGTAACTTTCAATTAATCAGCCGATCAATCTATCTTCTAGCAGATTCTGAACGGACTTCCCATCCCGCATTTCTCTCTCTCATATGAACATCCCTTCCGATTTGAACGATCAACGAACTTCCTTACTTATAGAGAAATAAAGAAGTAAGAAATAAAAGTTACAGACAAACGTCGCAGGTTATTGAGTGACTTGAAAAATAACACCGCTGTTAATTGTATACCGTTATTTATTTTTTCTGTATTAAAATTAATAGAGAGGGTACCCATAATACTTCGCAAAACTAAACTGGGGTAGGAAAAATCAGCCATGAAATTTATTAGAAATATTTTTTCTTTCTCTAGTACCTCTACATCTTGGATTTCACAATATCACTCATAATATGAACAATCTGAAAGCGTAAAATGGATCGCTGTGTGTTATTTCCTAGTTTTTTTTACTCAAGCCCATAAGGTAATGCAGTTTTTCCCTTGCTGATGCTGATGCTGATAAGAAGATAACATCTTTATATCCTTACCTAGCCCAGGTTTCATATAAGTAAGAAACGGCAGAGAAAGGAAATGAGTTTGATGTATCCACGAAGTGAGCATTAAACTCTCCTGGTAAGTGATGGAATATTGTGAAGTCAAGGACGAAGGAAGGAATGAAAGAACCCAAAACTTGGCATAAGAACGAAACAGTCGTTAAACAGGGACCTTATTTTTTTACCTTCTTGGAACAGTGGCCGAAATAGGTCGTACATACAAAGCGACGTCACCTTGCAACAGAGAAAGAGAGAAGAGAGAGAATCTACTGAAGAGATGAATGTGAGGCACTGATCATGAGAATTGCTTTTCATCCAATCCTATCAAGGAGGCTGGTAAAAACAGGCATCTAGAATACGAGAATAATATTCCAGCTTGATGGAGCTTAACTAAATCATAATAACTTCATTCAAATATGACCACAAGATTGGAGTTCATAAAAAACAGAATGATACGAAATCGAGTTTAAGCAAGATAAGAGCACTGGGAAGTGATGAAAGATATATGGAGAAGAAAACACCTGCAAAATTGTAGGCACACCAGATGGACTGAAAAAGGTCTTTGATAATGAGGAACAAAACTGTACACGAGAAAACAGAACCTTGGGAATAAAAACATATATAGTATTTTGATGAAAAATTTGAATTCACTTTACAATTCGCTTTTGAGGTATCAACAGATATGATAAAAGTTTTGTGCAGAGTACCTGTCAAGATGACAAAAGAGAGTAAAAATAAACCTTTCCTAATAGAAGCATATTGGTGATTCAAAGGAAGACAATTGAGTTTACGATTGAAACACTTAAATACACTTGTGGCAGTTTAAGTTAAAGTAATAGCATGGTTGCTTGACGATCTAGGGTCCCCAGCTTTCTTCCAGAATAGCTGAACTAGTGATGCTTCCAAAGGAAGGATAACTGCAGAATTTAACCTTTAAAGAAAACTGAATGAAAAAGTACATGCACTAGTCTATCTGCAATTTCTGAAGGAACAGTGCAGGCATACAAGTAGAACAAATGCTTTGTGGCCTTCTAGGGATATAAGAACCCGATAGAATTAAAAAATATATATACTGAAGGCATAAGCCAAGAGATGGCAGAGTATGACAATCAGTATTGAAATTGCAGGGAGGATATTTTGTTAAAAACTGAGATCTAAATAGCATAGCCTTTCCAACAGAAGAGTAAGCAGCAGATCCAAGAATGATGTCAGATAGAAAGCTGGATTCACGAAAGGTTCAGAAATCTTTATTGGTACAAGACCGAATTTAAAAAAAAAAAATCATATTTGCTTACCATGAGAAAAACTTTTATTGTGAAGTCCTAAGTAAAGTAATTAACTGCAGAAAATGAGAAAAAATCAGTAGCATCTGAAGGAGAGGCTGAAAATAACTGTTCTTTCCATGGGACTGCTATTGAACAGCAGTAGTCAAACCAATACCAAGAGACAACTGAACCTATCAGTATCATAAACTAAGGTCAGATGAAAAGATGGGCGTTCAACTCCCAAACTTTTGTTTGTCAGCCAACACATGAGTCAGAGGGTTTAGAGCTACTGTCCCAAAGGGAAGGGCAACAATAATCTAATTTAGGCGAACAATTTAAGCCAATAACTATACAACATATTAATGCCATAGATAGTGAACTGGTGGGGGCACGCAAAACCCAAAGAGGGAATCAAAGTAAGTGAAGGTTGGGTAAAGACGATATTTACTTTTTCTGGGTGGCGTATAAGGTTTGCTCTGTACTGGAGCATAGGGTTCCAGTGTAATTACACTAGAATGTTCCTTGGCTTTTTCCAAACTAAGGTTGTCAGAGGAGGCTCCAGCGGTCGTCAACTGTGCCAGGATGGTACCAACAAAAGGGCCCAGGGGTACTCGAATCTTTATAGCTACTACTCATAAAGATTAAAGTAAAAAAAAAAAAGGAAAATTAAACCTGAAAACCTTAAAAAGATATCATCAGCCTTTCATGGAGTTTATCTTCCACCAATAGCACAAGTGAGAGCCGAATCCCAAATGTCCGCCCCCTACCCCACCCAACAGTGGATGGTACTACTTGATTAAAGTAGCCCAAAAGTGAGCCAAACTCGCTTGCTAGGACTGAGGGTATTACAAGAATACAATCACCCCCATCCTAATCGCATTACAGGCAAGCCGGCTAGAGTGCCAAGAGTCCTATCCCCAGAACCAGACCGTCCTGGAATCCGTGGCCCAGCCATAAAGGATAGTTCCAACCTTGATCTATCAATCTGGTGTCTCTCTGGTCCAAACATTAGCTGGTAGTTGATGGTCCTGCCACAGTTCTCACTATTTACCTTCGGATATAAACCCAATCCCAGCTATGATAGTTTTTCCTATTTATCAGGCCCAATAAATTTTAGCTAAAGTGGAAAATTCAACAAAATTAATCCAATGAAATGTGTAATGAATTATGGGACTCATGGACTAAAACCCAGGAAGTAATTCCTCGGGTATAAGAGCGCCCTCACCACGTCAAGGGGGTCCAAGTAGAGCGGGTGTACGGTACTTAATGTGCAGTACAAACTGTGCGGTGCATTTTGTTAAGGCCGAATTGGAACTATTCCTAGATGACTCAACAGTACTTAATGTGCAGTACATATTGTATGGTGCATTTTGTTTAGGCTAAATTGGAAGCATTTGTAGACGACTGTACAGTAATTAATGTGCAGTACATATTGTGCGGTGCATTTTGTTTAGGCCAAATTGGAACTGTTACTAGATGACCGTACAGTACTTAATATGCAGTGCATATTGTACAGTGCATTTTGTTAAGGCCGAATTGAACGATACCTAGATGACCGTACAGCACTTAATGTGCAGTACATATTATGCAGTGCATTTTGTTTAGGCCGCATTGGAACTACTCCTAGGTGATTGTACTATACTTATTGTGTGGTACATATTGTGCTGTACATTTTGTTTATGCCGAATCGGAACTATTCCTATATGACTGTACAGTACTTTATGTGCAGTACATATTGTGCAGTGCAATTTTGTTATGCAGAATTGGAACTATTTCTAGATAACCGTAAGAGCACTTAATGTGAAGTACATATTGCTCTGTAAATTTTTCTTAGGCCAAATCAGAACTATTCCTAGATGACTATGCAGTACATATTGCGCGGTGCATTTTGTAAAGGCTGAATTGGAACTATTCCTAGATGACTATACAGAACTTAATGTGCAGTGCATATTGTGCGGAGCATTTTCTTTAGGCCGAATCGGAACTATTCCTAGGAAATTGTACAGTACTTAATGCACTTACATATTATGCGATGTATTTTGTTTAGGCCGCGTTGGAACTATTCCTAGATGATTGTAGAGTACCTAATGTGCAGTACGTATAGTGCAGTGCATATTGAGCGGTGCATTTTGTTTAAGCGGAATTGGAACCATTCCTAGATGATTGTACATAGTTAATATGTAGTATATACTGTGCGGTGCATTTTGTTTAGGCTGAATTGGACCTACTCCTAGGTGACTGAACAGTACTTAATGTACAGTATTGATTGTGCGGTGCATTTTGTTTAGGGCACTGCAACTAATCCTAGATGATTGTTCAATACTTAATGTGCAGTACATATTGTGTGGCGCATTTTGTTTTGGCCGAATTGGAACTATTCATAGATGACTGTACAGTACTCAATGTGTAGTACATATTGTATGGTGCATTTTGTTTAGGCCAAATTGGAACTATTCCTAGGTGACAGTACAGCACTTAATGTGCAGTACATATTGTGCGGTGCATTTTTGTTAGGCCAAATTGAAACTATTCCTATATGATTGAAAGAGTATTTAATGTGCAGTACATATTGTGTGATGCATTTTGTTTCGGCCGAATTGGAACTATTCCTAGATGACTGTGCAGTACATAGTGTGCAGTGCATTTTGTTTAGGTCGAACTTGAACTATTCAAAGATGACTGTAAAGAAATTGATGTGCAGTACATATTGTGCGGTGCATTTTGTTTAGGCCGAATTGGAAGTATTCCTAGATGATTGTACAGTACTTAATGTGCAGTACATACTGAGCAATGCATTATGTTTGAGCCGAATTGTAACTGTTCCTAGATGATTTTACAGTACTTAATGTGCAGTACATATTCTGTGATGCATTTTGTTTAGGCAGAATTTGAACTATTCCTAGATAATTGTACAGCACTTAATGTGCAATACATGTTATGCATTTCATTTTCTTTAGGCCGAGTTGGAACTATTTCTAGATGATTGTACAGTACTTAATGTACAGTACACACTGTGCGGTGCATTTTTTAGGCCGAATTGGAACTCTTCCTAGATAATTAAACAGTACTTATTGTGCAGTACATATTGTGCGGTGCATTTAGTTTAGGTCACACTGTAACTGTTCCTAGTCGCTTAAAATTCTCGCAATTACTGGCAGGTGGCAAATTACGTGCCAGAGTTTTAGGCGCCTAAAATTGTGGCATGTATTGGCAGGATACAGAATTTTGGGAACCGAAATTCTGGCACGTGGCAGAATTTGGGCGCCTAAAATTCTTGCAGGTATTCTTACATGTGCCAGTACGTGCCATAATTTTAGGTGCCTACAATTCTGGCACCTGCCAGTACTTGCCAGAATTTTAGGCACCCAAAATTCTGGCATGTAATGGCAGGTGCCGAAAAACATGCCAGAATTTTAGGTGACCAAAACTCTGGCACGTATTATTGTGCCAAAATTTTAGGCGCCTAAAATTCTGGGAAGTACTGGGACGTGCCAGAATTTTGGGCGCATAAAATTCTGGTATGTGCCAGAATACGTGCCAGAATTTTGGCCGCCAAAAAATTCTGGCACGTACTGGCAGGTGCCAGAATACATGCCATAATGTTAGGTGCCTAAAATTCTGGCACATATTGATGCATGCCAGAATATGTGCCAGAATTTTTGGAGCCTAAAATTCTGGCATGCATTCTGGTACCTGCCAGTACATGCCACAATTTTAGGCACCTAAAATTCTGGTAAGTGCCAGTACTTGCCAGAATTTTGGGCTCATAAAATTCTGGCATGAAATGGCAGGTCCCAGAATACATGCCACAATTTTAAGCGCCTAAAATTCTGGCACGTACTAGCATGTGACAGAATACGTGCCAGAATTTTAGGCACCTAAAATTCTAGCACGTACTGGCAGGTGCCAGAATATTGGGCGCCTAAAATTCTGGCACGTGCTAGAATACGTGTTAGGATTTTGGGTACCTAAAATTCTGGCACATACTGGTAGGTGCCAGAATAATTACCAGAATTTTAGGCACCTAAAGTTACGGCACATGTTCTGGCACCTGCCAGTATGTGCCAGAATTTCGGGCGCCTAAATTTCTGACACTTACTGGCTGGTGCCAGAATACGTGCCAGTATTCTGGCGACTGACACGTGCCAGAATGAGTGCCAGAATTTTAGGCACCTAAAATTCTGGTCTGTGCCAATATGTGCTAGCATTTTGGGCGTATAAAATTCTGGCACGTACTGGCAGGTGCTAGAATACGTGCCAGAATTTTTGGCGCTTAAATTTCTGGAACGTACTGGCAGATGCCAGAATATGTGCCATAATTTTAGGCACCTAAAATGCTGGAATGTACTGGCAGGTGCCAGAATACACGTCACAATTTTAGGCGCTGAAAATTCTGCACCTGCCAGAATTTTGGGCACCTAAATTTCTGGCATGCACTGGCACGTGCCAGAATAGTGCAAGAATTTTAGGTGCCTAAAATTCTGGCACGTGCCAGGATTTTAGGAGCCGAAAATACTGGCAGTTATTCTGGCATATGCCAGTATGTTCTAGAATTTTAGGGTCCCAAAATTCTGGCACTTGCCAGCACGTACCACATTTTAGGCATTTAAAATTCTGGCACTTGCCAGTACGTGCCAGAATTTTAGGCGCCCAAAATTGTGGCACATACTAGGATGTGCCAGAATTTTGGACGCCTAAAATTCTGGCACAATAATACTTGCCAGAAGTTTGGGAGCCTAAAATTCTGGCACGTGCCAGTGCATGCCAGAATTTTAGGAGCTCAGAATTCTGGCACGTGCCAGAGTTTTGGTCGCCTAAAATTCTGGCAAGTATTATGGCAACTTCCATTACGTACCAGAGTTTTGTGCGCCTAAAATTCTGGCATGTACTGGCAGGTGCCATAATAAGTCCAGAATTTTATCATGTGCCAGAATTTTAACCGCTCAAAATTCTGGCATGTAATTTGGCACCTGCCAGTATGCGCCAGAATTTGAGCCGACTAGGAATAGTTCTAATGCGACCTAAACTAAATGCGTGCACATTAAGTACTGTTTAATTATCTAGGAATAGTTCATATTCGGCCTAAAAAATACATCGCACAGTATGAACTGCACATTACGCACTGTTCAATCATCTTGGAATAGTTCCAATCCCACCTAAAAAAATGCACTACACTATATGTATTGCACATTAAGTACTGTAAAATTATCTAGAAATTATACCAATTCTACCTAAACAAAATGCATCACAGAATATATACTGCACATTAAATGCTGTACAGTCATCTAGGAATAGTTCCAATTCGGCTTAAACATAATGCACCGCTCAACATGTACTGCAAATTAAGTACTGTACAATCTTCTAGGAATAGTCCCAGTTCGCCCTAAACAAAATGCACCACAGAATATGTACTGCAGTTTAAGTACTCTACATTCACCCGAGAATAGTTCCAATTCGGCCTAAACAAAATGCACTGCACAATATATACTGCATATTAAGTTCTGTATAGTTATCTACGAATAGTTCTATTTCAGCCTAAACAAAATGCACCGCACAATATGTGTAGCCTATATAGTTCCAATTTGGCCTATAAAAAACACTGCACAATATGTACTGCACTTTCAGTATTGTACAACTGTCTAGGAATAGTTACATCTGGACCTAAACAAAATGCAACGCACAATATTTTCTGTTCATTAACCTGAACGAAATGCACCGCCTAATATGTACAGCACGTTAAGAGCTGTATAATCGTTTTGGAATAGTTCCAATTCAGCTAGAAGAAAATGCACTGTACAATATGTACAGCACATTAAGTACTGTACAATCGTCGAGGAATAGTTACAATCTTCCCAAAAGAAAATGCACTGGACAATACGTTCTGCATATTAAGCTGAACAAAATGCACTGCAAAATATGTACTGCACATTAAGTACTGCAAAAACGTTTAGGAATAGTTCCAATTCAGCCTAAATAGAATGCACCGCAAATATGTAGCGCACATTAATTACTGTACAATCATAAGCAAATAGTTCCAATTCGGCCTAAACAAAATTCACGAAGCATAATATGTACAGTACTGCACAATAAGTACTGTACAATCGTCTAGGAATAGTTCCAATTTGGCCTATAAAAATTACACCGCACAATATGTACTGGACATTAAGTACTGTACAATCATCTAAGAATAGTTCCAATTCAGCCTGTAGAATATGTACTGTACAATATGTACTACTTACTTAGATTGTGCAATCATCTAGCAATAGTTACAATTCAGCCTAAGCTAAATATACCCCATAATATGAACTGCACCATAAGTACTGTACAATCGTCTAGGAATAGTTCCACTTTGGCCTATAAAAATACACCGCATAATATATACTGCACATTATGTACTGTACAATCATCTGGAAAGTTCCAATTCGGCGTAAACAAAATGCCAGAACATTAAGTACCGTACAATCGTCTAGGAATAGTTCCAGTTTGGCCTAAACAAAATGCACCGCACAATATGTACTACACATCAAGTATGGTACAATCACCTAGGAATAGTTCCAATTAGGGCCTAAAAATATGCACTGCACAATATGTACTGCACGTTAGCTGAACATAATGCACCGCACAATATGTACTGCATATAAAGATGAACAAAATGTACCGTAAAATAGGTACTGTACATTAAGTACTGTAAAATTGTTTAGCAATGGTTCCAATTCAGCCTTAACAAAGTGCACCTCACAATATGCACTGCACATTAAGTACTGTACAATCGTTTAGGAATAGTTCGAATTCGGGATTAAAAAATATGCACCGCGCAATATGTACTGCACATGTAGCTGAACAAAATCCACCGCACAATATGTACTGAACATTAAGTACTGGACAATAGTGTAGGAATAGTTTCAATTTATCCTGGAGAAAATTCATTTCACAATATGTACTGCGCATTAATTATAGTACGATAGTTTACGAATACTTCCAATTCAGCCTAAAAAAAATGCACCACAAAATATGTAGTGCATAATCGTCTAGGAATAATTCCAATTCAGCCTGAAGAAACTGCTCCGCACAAAATGTATTGCACAGTGAGCTGAACAAAATCACTGCAAAATATGAATTGCATGTTACATACTGTAGAATCGTCTAGAAATAATTCCAATTTGGGCCTACATAAATTGCACAGGAAAATATGGGAATAGTTCAAATTATTCAGCCTAAACAAAATGCACCACAAAATACGTACTACACAGTAAGCTGAAAAAAAAATGCTCAGGACAATATGTTCTGCACATTAAGTACTGTACAATCATCTAGTAATAGTTCCAATTCAGCCTGAAGAAAATGCACCGCACACTATGTAGGCCTACTGCACATTAACTACTGTACAATCGTTTAGGAATAGTTCCAATTCAGCCAAAACAAAATGCTCTGCAAAATATGTACATATAGTTCCAATTTGGCCTATAAAAAATACACCGCACAATATGTACTGCACGTTAAGCTGAACAAAATGCACTGCCAAATATGTACTGCACATTGAATACTGTACAATTGTTTAGGAATAGTTCCAATTCAGCCTAAAAAAAATGCACCGCACAATATGTACTGCACATTAAGTGCTGTACAATCGTCAACGAATAGTTACAATTTGCCCTAAAGAAAATGCACCATACAATATGTAAATATAGTTCCAATTTGGTCTATAAAAAATACATCACACAATATATACTGCACACTGAGTACTGTACAATCGTCTAGGAATAGTTCCAATTCGGGCCTGAAGAAAGTGCAACGCACAATATGTACTGCTCATCAAGCTGAACATAATGCACCGCACAATATGTACTGCATATTAATCTGAACAAAATGCAATGGTAAATATGAACTGCACATCAAGCCCTGTACAATCATCTAGGAATAACTCAGATTCGGGACTAAACAAAATGCACTGCAAAATATGTACAGCACATTAAGTACTGTACAATCATCTAGGAATAGTTCCAATTTCGCCTATAAAAAATACACAGCAAAATATGTACTGCACGTTAAATACTGTACAATTGTCTAGGAATAGTTCCAATTCGGGCCTAAACAAAATGCACCGTGCAATATGTACTGCACATTAAGTACACTACTATCGTTTAGGAATAGTTCCAAATCAGTCTGAAGGAAATGCACCGCAGAATATATACTGCACAATCATCTAGGAATAGTTCCAATTCAGCCTGAAGAAAATGCATTGTACAATATGTACTATATATTAAGCACTGTACAATCGTTTAGGCATAGTTCCAATTTGGGCCTAAACAAAATGCACCGAACAATATGTACTGCACATTAATCTGAACAAAATGTACCGCAAAATAAGTACTGCACATTAAGCACTGTACAATCGTTTAGGAATAGCTCCAGTCCAGTCTGAAGAAAATGCAGCACACAATATGGTTCCAAGCTGGCCCATAAAAAATACACCGCATAATATGTACTGCACGTTAAGTACTGTACAATCGTCTAGGAATAGTTCCAATTAGGGCCTAAACAAAATGCACCGCACAAAATGTACTGCACATTAAGAACTCTACTATCGTTTAGGAATAGTTCCAACTCAGTCTGAAGAAAATGCACCGCAGAATATGTACTGCACAATCGTCTAGGAATAGTTCCAATTCAGCCTGAAGAAAATGCATTGCACAATATGTACTGCATATTAAGTACTATACAATCATCTAGGAATAATTCCAATTTGGCCTAAACAAACTGCACCACACAATATGTACTGCACATTAAGCTGAACAAAATGCACTGCAAATAATGTACTGCACATTAAGTGGTCTACAATCGTTTAGAAACTCATACTGAATATAACCATCCTCTTCTATGTTTCTCTATTATTTGGTAGATTTCAACGACCACAATCACATAACCCAGAGTATATGAATACAAAATTACAACCAAATGCACAATTCACTGTAAAGGACTGATGAAAAGAGTGAGATAAAGATATCTATCTAAAATATGATTCTCTCTCTCTCTCTCTCTCTCTCTCTCATCTGGATTAGATTTAAATAATTTTACGATTTCAACTTTTTTTACAGAAAGCAACTCTTCCATCAATAACCATCATGATCATTTACAATACGAATGTCCATAATCAAATAAGGCACTATGCATATTTCATAAGCGACAATTCCTGTTGATGTTTTCAAAATATTTCTCTTTGATTAATTAAAAAGAAACATTGATTATTTTTAAAGAATGAAAAGACTAATCCTCATAGAGCCAAAGGTTTTTAGATCAAAATATCTGCCTATGTTAAAAGCTTGCCGTCAATATTCGTATATCAAAGAAACGAGGTTATTAGCAGAGAAACTAGATACACTATCTCTTTTGGAGAGTCTTGAGGCAACATTTGTCAGTGCAATATTTATTTTCATGTTGCTTACAAATGATTAATATTGTCTGCAAGTAAAGATTCCAAGGTACGAAAGATGAGACATGGCAAATTTTTAATCATCGTAGAAAGAGAAGAAAATTCGAAAAGACTAAGACATTATATTTCAGAATAACACGGCAGGAAAGAGAGAGAAAGAGAGAATAAAAAAAAGCAGAGCAGATCTAATAAAGAATAACAAGAGAAGAAGCGGAGTAAGGAAGATGGATCACCATGAAGATTTATACCAGCGCGATTTTACAACTGAATTTTCCAGTTATATTACGAATATAAGAGACAGAATGTAATGAAGCAATTAAAACTGAGAAGAGATGAATGAAAGGGGCAGAAATTTTGTTGGTGGGATTAAAAAGAGCGCCTGTGGAGTGCAAAAGCTTCTATCAGATGGAACTAAAAACGGCACAAGACAAGAAGATAATTATAATCAAACATCTTTAGTAAGAACCAAGAAAGAATCTAGATACTGAGAATTTTGAGTAAATTACATTCCTCTCTCTATCTCTCTGGTCCGAACGAAATAAGATGAAAAACAGAAGTTTTACGATTTAAAAGCGAAGAGAATTTCTGTAATTAAAAGAACTTGGCGAGAAGATTAAATCCTGTCATACACATTACCACTCTTGGATTCTCGTTGCAAAAGAGGTGTTAAAAACTTCTCCCTCTAAAGGAGTAAGTTAATGATTATATCTCTTAACGCTTTCCCGTTGTCTTCTTTGTCCAGAAAAATCATAAGGAAAAGCCAAGGAAGGTTTCGACGTTTTACTGACGATGTTTTCTTTCTTTTTCTGTGATGTTCTATCATTCAAGAGCAATAAAGAAGAAACCAGCTGTTTCTGATGTGTGCTCGCCTGGATAGAGCAAGAGCAGAATTAATATAATTTTCCATCACATCATGACGCAGGGCGGATACAGGTTACGGATATCGCTTGTTATGGCCGTCTTTCTGGTTTTATGAGTATTTCAGCTCTGGTAAGTTTTAACAGAATTTGGTTTGGTAGGTTTTGTCATTTTTTCGAAGAAGATCCAGTGCCGTTTTAAAATTGCTGAGGGCAATTATTTTCAGTATTTGTGGAAACCGTTTCACTAAAAGAAATAATGAAATCTATTATTATTATTATTATTACTATTGCTATTATTATTATTATTATTATTATATTATTCAGAGCAAAGTATGCTTCTTTAGAGAAAAATTACAAATAAGATTAGTTAAATACACAAAGAAATGAACATATGAAAATAACGAACAAATCAGAAAAACTAAGGTAACGGCCCGTGACGCATTAAAGTATGGAGCATTAAAGAATTTAATGCTACTAAAGGGCTTTCCTTAAGGATTGAGAAAATATAGTGTTGTTGGGAGTGTTACAAGGCATCCCAACAGACTGTGGATGTTGATAATCAGCAAAGCTAGTGTTATGCCCATTTTCTCAGGATGCAAGGGCCTTAGGCGATATTGGAAATTCCCTGTTGAAATTTACCTTATGACAAATGGCCAAATAGGATTTTCCTCTGAGGGTTAATTCTCTGTTACCACTGCTGGGAAAAATGAAACCACCGCTTCGAACACTTCTATCTAAAAGAGAAAGGTCTGGCGCCCGTTGAGATCCAGACGGAAGAACAATATTTCATTCAGGAAGAGCAATAGGTCTGAAACATTTAACAATAATACCATCTCATCTGTTTAAACAAGGAGCCTTACAAACAATACCTACTTTTCCTGTATTACAGCATGATAATTAAATATACATTAGCTCTGTGAAAAAAAAAGTCTGGATTCGAATATGATTTGGAACTTTGTAAAATATTTAAAATTAAGATGCTCAGTGTTGCCAATTCAATCATGCGTAAAATTGTGAACTGGATTAGCTGATCAACGAGGTTTTGCATTCGTGGGAAGGAGCCTTTTACCCCACTGGATTCACCGACTCCATATTACTTCTTGATCTCTGTTACGCGTAAATACAATTTAACTTGGCCATTTACCCTGAAACTTGCTCTAACATTTGAAATGTCATCAGCATTTAGAAACGTAAAAATACCTTTCATTCATCATGTATTTGTTTATTCTAACAACAACGAGCTCTCCGTTTTAGCTTCAAGCTTCCCGTTATAATTCAGATAACTTAATGAATAATCAATAAAAGAAACCGAAATGTCAAGCAACTTACGGATGTAAAGATACCCATTGTTAAGAAGTGGGCAATAAATTCGTTCCTTAGAACATGGGGTTCATTCATTACCCACACTTCGTGTGATATGCCCCAACCTGCCCTCTCTCTCTCCGTTCTGCTGTTCTCACACTTTGAATTCACTAATCATCATGATGGAAACCTGATGATATTTACTCTATCTTATTCACACCACCAAGTAGTAGAAAAACAAACTATTTCAGGTTGTCTTTCCCTTAGGGTATGGATTATTTTTCTTTTTTCTGTTGTCTTAATATATTGGAATCCTTTGGAATTAAAAATTCAAAAATTCTATGGCTATAATACAGAGCATAAACTCTTTCTCATTAGCCGTTGTTCCTATATGCCTTCTATCAGAGAATAGAAAACAGCCTTTTCAAATTCTACACAAGCCCTTTCTAAAAAAAAAAAACTGTTTGATAACAGGCAAAGATTTTCACACGTTATTCCAAAGAAAATAGGACGATAGCATGTTGTGTATATATATATATATATATATATATATATATATATATATATATAAATATATATATATATATATATATATATATATAAATATATATATATATATATATATATATATATATATATATATATATATATATATATATATATATATATAAATATAAATAGGATGATATATATAAATATAAATATATATGATAGCATATTATATATATATATATATATATATATATATATATATATATATATATATATATATATATATATATATATATATATATATATAAAATATATATATATATATAAAGATAAAATCCACGGAGGAAAGAGAAACACTGGAGTGCTGCGAGGCCTTTCGACTCTTTCGTCCTTTACTTAGCAGACTGAAGAAATATAAAAGTAGGTTTACAAAGAAAGCTCATATAAATGACAGATGGGGATTATAAAGGAAAAATATGTACCTGGAATCCAACATAATTAAAGAATTAGTAGAACTGCCAAAACAGGATTAAATATTTAAGAGGGTTTACAAAGGATTAGGATCAACCGTTCAGAAACAGGGACAGGAAAATTAAAAGATTATACAAGGACGTGACTGACCACCCAAAAAATATTAGTACACCAAAATATTTTTCTTTTTTGTAAACAATAATAATTTTTGCAAGATAAACCTTTTTACAAATAAAAAAATTATATTAAACATACGGATACATAGAAAATATATATAAGGTAACTAACTTGTAATTAAGTCAGCGATTTTATCTTTTAAGTCATTCTTGAACATTTTTCTAATACAGGGGTCCAAATAATTCATGCCAAGGCTAAGGTTAAAATTACAGCTGGAAGTAAGCTGGATAATAGCGGACTCCAATAGATTTCTTGAAGAGAAATCTTTCGATCTGGCAATCACTGAACTTTCAGTCCAATTTATCCTATGAGAGTTTTCACTTAAATGAATGAATATGGCATTGGATGTTTGTCCAGGTTTGACTGAATACTTGTGTTGCTTAATACGTACATCTAAATCTTTGCTAGATTGGCCAATATAAGATGAAGGGCAATCCAAACATGGAATTTTATATATTATGTTGTTGTTTTCTTTAGGGCTATTTTTTATTAACATTCCTTTTAGTGTGGTATTATAGGAAAAAACGAGGTTGACATTAGAAGGTTTTAACAATGATTTTATGTTTTCAAATCCACAAAAATAAGGCAAGCTAAGAATGTTCTTAGGGGTTTCTTTCTCCAAGTTACTTTCACTATAAAACTTTTTGTGGGCTTTGTTATACAAATATCTAGTGTATGGGCAGGATAACATAAAGCTGTCCCTATTTCTCTTATGTATTCAATTTTTTTATCCAAATACTGGTGACTGACAATGCCCAAAGCTCGTAAAAACATAGAAGAAAAATTTGATATTTTGATGTTAAGGTGATGGCCTGAATAAAAATGGACATAAGTTAAGTTGTTGGTTGCTTTCTTATAAATACTGAATTTGCATTGAAATGGTTCTCTGTGTATTAAAACATCTAAGAAATGGAGGCATCTGTCTTTTTCTAATTCTAATTAGAAAAAGATTGCCTCAGTCTCTTATTTAATTTGTAAAGAAGGATTGACCTCTTTTATTTCATCCTCATTAAGTACGAACACAGCAATTACTTCCTCGAAGAAAATTTTTAGCTATGGACTGTTGAAACATATAATGTCCTTTTAAATATTAGCAAAAACCACCGACCAAATTAACATCAGAAAAGTCACGAAACCATCTCAATCGCAATAAAAATTTAAATCACCGACACATTTGCAAATAAACAGAAAAGTCTTTGTTTCCATTCCTAAAAAAATTGCAAAACTATTTTATGCTAAAACATACTCGCACCAGCTACTTTCATTTTCCGGCAAAAATGTCAAAAACAAAAAAGAAGTCTGAATGTTTTATATATATATATATATATATATATATATATATATATATATATATATATATATATATATATGTAAGTGAATATCTGTATATAAGTTTGGCTTCCATATAAATCCAAACTGCTTCACAGACCCACACAAAATTTTGCACTCGGCGTGAAAATCAGACCCTTGCCCCGTGACAGACATACATACAGACACAACAAATGAAATTTTTTTTTGACATCACCTTTTCCTTCAGTTTTCTAGTTTATTCTCATTTTTCACCTGACTCCTAGTATGATTAACCTACAACAATAAAGCTCCTATAACATTAATTTTTCATCATAATTTACGTGAATTTTAATTATAATTTATGATAATAATTAATATAATTGCTTATTACCTCGATAAAATCTACATTGAAAACCTAAATCGATAATCTCTTTCCATAGTAAGTGAAGCCGAGTCTGCGCATGCATAGTAGTGGCTTAACGAAATGACTTCAGCCAGCAGAAACCACCAACAAACTCATTTGCCCCACCCATTCATAAATATGGTTGAAGACGTTATATGATATACTAAGAAAATAAACACATTCCCTTTTTGCGAGCGGTGTTAAAATGGTCCTACACACGATCCTACGTCATTTATTACATGATCACCAACATCATGTAGGAAGAACAACACATTGTTGGCTATGCTGGAATAATCGAAATATCACCTTGGACACTCTAGCAGTTGGAATTAATTATCGTGCGAACTGGCAAAAATCTTCAATGCATACAGAAGATAAGTTTCTTTTCATCTTGCTTGATACTGATTACCTGGAAGATAACTGAAAATTCTAGATTAAATCTTTACAGGAATGTAGATCATTACATATGGAATTTTTTTCCGAAAGGCAAGTGGAGGGTTAATGTATTAGATGCAAATGTGGATTTAAGAAATGGCAACTACTGCTCGACGTGCTCACAGCTTGCACAAAACATCAATTCATACCTTTTGCTACTGTGATCATACACAGTAGGGAATTGTATTCCCAACATTTAGGAAAATAAAATTATTGTTTATGGTTACATATCAGAATGATATATATTCATTTCTATCTTCTATCAATGAGTATTTATTCAAAATAAATACCCATTACCTAACATTCCTCCAAGAAGGGAAAGATTTTGTTTGATTCATGATTATGTTACTGTACGAGCTGACCAAGTTTACAGATGCCGTACATGTAACTTTGTACACAATTCTACGTTAAGGAATTTGATGTCATTGTAAAAACGTCCCTAAAACCATTATAAAAAAAATATGTATCACGAGAAGAAGTTAGCCGTATAGGATAGTGTTTTGCCACTTTTTTTCTTGATATGATGAGGGGTTGGAAGGCCAACTCATGCAGCAATTCACTCAATAATAAAACAGAAGTAAAAAGGCGTTAACAGAGTATAGATTAAATAGATATTTCTTTTTAAAAAAAGACGTCTATTCTCATACAATATTAATGAATGAGTTTAAATTAGAACTAAGGGGTTGGTTCAGTTTTTTATGAACTGGACAGTGAAGTTTACTTTCATTATAGTAACACATATCATAAAATAACATCATTGGCCTAGGCCCATACCTAATTCTTTGTATCTCATGGAAATATTGTTTTAGATTTTTATTGTATGATTTGGACTTATAACAGCCTACAAATAGTGTTGAAGGGTCTAACAGTGAAATGAATAATGCCTATAGATAATTTATTCCTCTTCTGATCAGAGTGTCTGAGAAGCTTCCCAGATGTAATACAGCGGCAAGCTGTCACGAAATTGGCGCTAACCTGTCCACACATGCAATTACCTGTCAGTCAGTGGGAAGATATTTGGGTAATACCATCAGTTCATCCATTCTGGTGAGTGGACTGTCTCCACCCACAAACTGTTGTCTACACGTAAGTCTTAACGGCAGTTTTGATGAA
>NC_089745.1:29318460-29345960 GCF_040412425.1 Macrobrachium rosenbergii | reverse complement strand
TTCTGAAATAAAATCAGTGACGTTGGGAAATTTCAGCATAATGCAGAACGGAAAGCAGATCAGAAAGAAATAGTATGTAAGTTTGCATCTTTCATATGTGTGTTAGTTGATAGTTTTGCACTCATTGATGATGGCAGACTCCAGAAGAGGATAAACTCGCTAACTGCCAGTGTATTCTATGAGAAATTTTGCCAGCCCAGTACATAGGCTTTTTGTACGATGGGCACAGGTCGTAACAAGAACAAATAACACATATCCAAAGATAAGTTGACAGAATTGGTGAGTTTGCTTAACTAACATGCAAGCTCTTTTATGGTGATGCAGCCCGTCAGTTTGTGGCATGAGCAGCAAGAATTGTGAGGGTACATGCATCGGGGAGCCAGGCCCCAGGAGAAAAAGAATACCTGCTGAACCTGCAGTGGTATGGAGCACCTACAAGCACAGTGCTCCCAGCAAGACGACAAGCGCTGCTTTTCCTGTCAGGGCTGAGGCCACATCACTCACGAGTGCAATAAAACTGAAGAAAACCTCCTGCCACCCTAACTAGGGGCCACATGGATGGCAATTTCAGAGGAGGAGATGCCAGACTGAGAGGGCGAGGAGGGCATCGACTGAGAGCCAACCAAGCCCCCAGGTTGGTGGTGGGGCAGTGCCAACGACATTGGGCAAGCTCAGCTCGGCCAAGAGAGCACCCACTCCCCAGGGCTCAAAGGAAAGAGTCCCTCTATTACCACTGATGGCATTGCAAGTGTGTACAAATGGGAGGGTTTGAGACATGTCAGAGACACAGAACAGCCTCCCCTCCCCACGCTAGGTATCGGGCAAGCGTCTCCCTGATGGAAGGGGGGATCATTCCACCGGGGGCAAGGAAAGTCAAGGAGAGGCTGACCCTTGGCCCCCGCGTGGGACATGTGTTAACATGAGGCAAAGAAGAGTGCAATGAATTAAGGTATGGATGGCGGCTTTTTTATTATCCCTCCTCCAAGAAAAGAAGGAGTTTGCTTTATTTTTGGTGCTTATTCGATTCAAGACTTTGGGGTAAATATTTAGGGCCGCTGAAGGCCCATTAAATTGGTTAAAGGAAATGAGGAAATATCTGTAAAACTATATGGGAGAGAGTGTGGGAATATCGTGGTACACCCACACAAAAACAGTCAAAGTGTAGTCCCAGCTACCACTGAGAGAGGAGCGGTAGTTCCTGCGACGGCAACGGTAAGAGTGCAGGTGGTTACCTACCAGATAGAATGTTGTAGGTTGTTAAGCCTCATGCTAGGTGGCAGGATTACATCTCAGAAGGGATTGTATGTTTAAAAGAAGGAAAGGTTCACATTCCAGTGGTCAATGTAATTAACAGCGTACTATAATTTAAAGGTAATTCTGCGTGTGATCTGGAGGAGTGCTCACCGTCTCAGACTCTGGAAGCTTTCAACCTTCCAAATTGCATGCAGGGGAGTGAGCGGGAGCTGCTAGCGCGCGCTCGCAGGTGCACTCCGATTGAGTATCAAAATAAGGTCGGGACGTGGATAAAAACCGCTTTACTCGAGGGCGGCGCAATGTCCTCATTCTATTTCACAAATATATAATACTTAAACACTGATACGTTTCAAATTAATACTAATGATATATAATGCGAGCGGCCCGAACTCAACAGTCAAAGAAACAACAATTCTTTAACATATCATCTGCAAAAAAAAAAAAAAAAAATCCATTAAGAAATTCTAAATAACGTGCAAAACTCATCATGGTGGGACCAGGTCATACATGCATATATATACATATACATATGTATTATATATATATATATACTATATATATATATATATATATATATATATATATATATATATATATATATATATATATATATATATATAGATAGATAGATAGATAGATAGATAGATAGATAGATAGATAAGTAGATCAATGGTTTCGATCATTATCAACAGGTATACTTGTAGCAAAGAGAGAAAGCCTATAGTTAATCATATTTGAATCATGAAACAAAAATTGGCCTCAACATTTTCACTCACAAAATGCACATGAGATCAACAAAATTCAAAATGCCAGAGGATTCTCTGGTTACCTCCATAGGTGTACATATTGCCTATCTGAGACATCAGAAATTCTGATTTTATATTAGACGTCATATCAGAATTTCATGAATCACTGACTTCAAGCTATTGCAAAATTTGAAATTTACAGAGAAATGCGATAAAAATGCGCTCCTTGTCGTCTTGGGCATACCGTGGCGTTTACAACTTTACGAGTCTTCCTATGAGTCGTACATATCAATCTCATATCATTCTTATCAACTCGCGCAGAGGCAAGCATAACTGAATGGCACAGGCAAAAGCATCTCCAACTCGCCGTTTCTTAGAAAACGTAGGAAATTGTACATTACATATGTTAAGCAAGCCACCATGTTTTAGTTTTCTGTAAAAGAAAAGTATTGTGCTGGCTTTGTCTGTCCGTTAGCACTTTATTCTGTCCGCCCTCAGATCTTAAAAACTACTAAGGCTAAAAGGCTGCAAATTGGTATGTTGATCATCCACCCTACAATCATTAAACATATTAAATTGCAGCCATCTAGCCTCAGTAGTTTTTATTTTATTTAAGGTTAAAGTTAGCTTCTGGCACGATATAGGGTAGACCACCACCTGGCCATGGTTAAAGTTTCAGGGGCCGAGGGCCCATACAGCATTATACCGAGACCCCCGAAAGATAGATCTATTTTCGGTGGCCTTGACTATACGGTGTAGTGGTTGTACAGAAAACTTGATTAAGCCGAAGAAACTTCGGCGCATTTTTTTACTTTTTTTTTTTTTACACTTACGGTCTTATGGTGAAACATGATGAAAAATCTATAGGTAAATGAAATATTACATATCTGTTCTACACTGTCTTATTTACAGACATCCGGGACATATCCGGGTTTTCACGATTTTTTTCATTTTTGTAACCTCGTCAAATACTCAAGGGCCCATGTACTACCTTCCTGTCAAAATTTACAAAGATCTGATGAAGTGTGAACATTAAAATATGGGATCGTAAGAATAACAGCAAGAGTATTAACATGGACAAAAATAACATTTTCAACTAATTGCAATGTTACTGTATGTAAAACCAATAATACAGCTGGAGGCAGTCTTGCGGATTTTCTAGCTCAAAGCTAAGGAGATTACACTTAGTATACAGCAAATTGTACGTTTCTGTCTGTTCACTTCGTTCTTATTAATCTAAAAGTTCATATGATTAGATCAGGTTTGATTTAGATTAGATGACCTGGCACTAGAATCGCTGAGTTATATATTAAGTAATGTACAAAAAATTATGTAAAGATAAAACTGCCATAGATTAATTTCTAATAGCTTTGTAATAGACAAAGTACTTATTTTCTGTTCCTAGGCCTCCCGATAATGTTTTCTCTTTAAACAACATTTCCAATAACTTTCAGTTTGTCATTTTCCTCAAGCCACACGTCATTCACTGTACGTGCATTTTTGTCTATCCTGTTTGCCAGTGAAATTTCACTCATTAAGCCCCTTTGTTTCCTCTAAATACCTAAGAAATCACTTACTTAATGTTCACAGACACCTAATTCGTCTCTTGGAGGAGAGAACTTTGCTTAAATACATTGGATAGGTCAATCCACGTCGCCATCGCAAGGGGAAAACAACTGTTGTTAATTATTGACAACGAACTGGTGCAAATAAACATAATGCGTCTTCAGTGCCATTGGTCATATACCTACATACATTAGAGGTTCCTGTTTTAGAAGAGTTAATAACCAAGAAAACGAAAGTTTCTCCATTAAATGGGTACTTAACGTTTAAAACAATTCTGAATTCACCTGATTATATTTTTGGCAATTTCTACCAAATCAAATAATGAAGTTAAATTATTGGTTTCATTTCTTCCCCAGTAATTCCATGCGGGCGAAAATGAGGGCACGCAGAGGAAGCTAGATATTTCCTAAAAAAGTTAAAAGTCTTCAAATTTATCTTAACCTTGATCCAGCGATTTTAAATTCCTAGTCGTAAGAAACAGACTCGATTCTTGCTCTACATAAAGCGCCTTCACAACGCCTGATTATTATGGATAATAAAAGATCGAGATAAGGTTGAATCTGAGAGTATAAAATAGCAAAAGAGGGGCAAACTGAAATAAAGTTAATGTAAACTAACTGAAAAAAAGAAAATATAAGAGAAACTTCATAATACGTATTCAGTCAGCACCAAAATATAATGAAAGGTATGAAATACACTTTGGAGAAAAGGATATGGACATCCTTTTGCGGTAAATGGAAAAAATATGGGCAGGACAATAACAGTTACAATTATGAGATGTACCCTAAAAAGACGGCTAAAGAAAAAAAGGAAAAGAAATATAAATTCATACTCGTAAGTACGAAAAAAAAAATAATAAAAATAATGAAAAAAGTGTAGCGACAGAAGAAAGTTAAAAACATATTACAGTAAAGCGAGGCAAACATTTTACACAATATATCCTAAATAAAATACAATTACAAATGTACATATATTTATAACGCTTTTCCGTCGTACGTTAGAGACAGCAGAAAAACTCGATTAGGATTCCAGAGACAGAAAATTATCTTCAGAATGTTTTCACCGTGGTGGAGCGTTCTCTCTTCACTCAATCCACGACCCATGGCAATCGACCAACGACCAAGTGCTTAATTCACTGCATTCTTAAGGAAACATGCCACTACAGTTCCTCTCTTTCCCACCGTTGACTATCGAACGAGTGTCCGCTCGTTTATGAGACCAGTGCAATACTCCTTATGCACAGGGAGAGAAGTATAAGAAAGAGGCTCATAATTTCCCCACTGATACTTATGATACTTTCCGTTCAAACATATTCGCAGAAAGCATGTGTTTGACAAATCTAACTTCTAAGAGAGACTTTATTTCACGAAGCCAATTTCAAATGGGAATCACAAGGTCAAATATATTTTCACTTATTGAATATAGCAACGGAAAAAACAACGATTGTCTTATATTCAAAAAAAAAAAGAGGATTGCGCTGTTAATGTGAAATGACGTTGGAGTTTGTTTGATAAAATGAAAACAGAAAAATAATTCACGAACCCTCTTATTACTAAGGAATTTATGAAATGTAGATCAGGCAAAATGGTAGAAGGTTGAACTAACGGGAATGAACGCTTGACATTTTCCCCCCATGTCAGCCCAGTGTTACTAAAAAGAAAGTAATAATCTTTTTCGTATTTATTTAAACTCTGACACAGGCTTTCTCATCCACCTCGACCAGTTTTCCAGATGCCGCGATTAATCATTTCTTTGGACCTTTTCCCTAACCCTAATTGCATCGGTCCCGTTAAAAAGATTAGAGCAAGATGTATCATCTCTTCTCTGACGGGAAACAAACAAAGGTTTCTTGTATTTAATTTTTGCTATTTTTTTTCTGTTTATCTTTCATCTTTGACTATATAACCTAGACTCATGGATGCTTTCAAGATGGCTTGTATTTCAGTGATAGTTCAAGTTTAACAGCAGCATCAAGAGCATTACCAGACATTCAAAAAACATTGCGATGAAAATCATTATTTCCACTAAATGACGCCTCGCAATCAGCCTTGGTATGACAGGCAATCACTGCCGAAGGCGCAAGAAAGTTAGGCCATCCCCAACACCCCTGCTAATGTAGGGCAAAGGGTTATTGGCAAATAAATAAATCTTTTTCAAAAACATCATGGAATGCAGAAGCAAGAGGACACACTATGCCAAAGGTAAAGTCGCCAAACAAAATGCTGATTTCCACTGGGTAACGTAGAAAAATGACACTATAAATTACGTTAAATATGAAGATATGTTGAGAATTCTGTTCACAAGACTGTCATATGCTCATATCTCATCACGAAATAACAAAGATATGTACCCAAAATTTCATCAGAACTAATAAAATAGTAACTGCGCTAAGAAAGTTAAGTAAAATTGCATATATCATGAAAAAGACGGAATATTTATTTTCTTCAAATATTAATGACCTGGGGCCCTTACTAAATACTGGATGTATTGAATGAATAAATAATGTCTAATGTGATTCGCAGAGGCTAAAACAAACGGAGACTTTATCTTGGCATAGAATGAAAATTAACATAGCGAATTCATCTGTTAAAATATTTTTTGGTATAACTTTATCCTTCTATCATTAACTTTACCAAAACGCGTACAATTCATACTGAAATTACACATTAGTAGAAGCCGTTACTGAATGGTGCAGGACTCAGTTTACCATTGCTAGGTCCGTTGTTCGTTCCCAGTCTATCTTATATTAGTCAGCCTAGTGTTTACCAAAAAAAAAAAAAAAAAAAAAAACTGGAGCTAGCAACTTTGTCCCTGAACACTCGCTAAGAAACCAGAAGTCTGTATTATTCTGGTGCCACACCAACGAGAAGAAAAGCACAAGGTGAAAAATCATTAATGTATATATATATATATATATATATATATATATATATATATATATATATATATATATATATATATATATATATAACCCTTTTTCTTGACCATAGGTGATGATGGTATCCATTAACAGCTAAATCGACTGGTGGGCTAGAGGCTGTGGTTGATTCATAGAACTTCCAAATAGAGCGTAGTGAGTGGTCTATATATATCTATATATATATATATATATATATATATATATATATATATATATATATATATATATATATATATATATATTATAAATGTATACACACACTCTATATATATAAAATTGTGTAGGCCACTAGGCTTGCATTAGGAGGTTCCATGAATCGACCTCAGCCTGTAGCCCACAAATCGATTCAGCCGTGAATGGTTATCAACTCACCTATGGTCAGGAAAAAGGGTGCGGTGCCACAACGTTATTCCTAGGGATTTAGTGCGAACCGTAAGCTGCTACTCTTGTGTCATAATCCCAGATATATATATATATATATATATATATATATATATATATATATATATATATATATATAGAGAGAGAGAGAGAGAGAGAGAGAGAGAGAGAGAGAGAGAGAGAGAGATAATCAACACACAATCATGTGTGGAACAGAAATAAATTTTTGACTTACGTCGGGATCGAACCCAGGTCTTTCAGGTGGAAGGCAAGGGCGCTATCCACTAGGCCATACAAGTCTAAAAGAAGTTGGAACCTGAGAGCAACTGCACCCAAGGAATTACCTGGGCAAGCTAACTGCTTGCATACCAGCAAGTTTTCCCCAACTTCCCGACTTAGCAATGACCCAGTAGACAGCATTTCATTCAAATTATCCCTTCTGAGTGAATAAGATAGAAATAATCAACACACAATCACGTGTGGAACAGAAATAAATTTCTGACTCACGTCGGGATCGAACCCAGGTCTTTCAGGTGGAAGGCAAGGGCGCTATCCACTAGGCCATTCAAGTCTAAAAGAAGTTGGAACCTGTAAGCAACTGCATCCAAGGAACTTTATATATATATATATATATATATATATATATATATATATATATATATATATATATATATATATATATATATATATATATGTGTGTGTATATGTATTATATATATATATATATATATATATATATATATATATATATAATATATATATATATGTATATGTAAGTATGCATATATAAAGCTAGTTATGTAGCAAAGTAAGGTTCAAACGCGGTATTTTCAACTAAACTGTCAATTGATTAAAATCAAAGATATTTGATTTCTGGTTGTATTCTCTCCTTAAAACCCAAGTTGGTTAAAGAGACATTCATCTTATCCGGTACTTAGCCGAAGAGTGTTTGGTTTAATAGATCACGATGCAAACATAGGTCATCGTTTGCAAAGCTCATTTGTTACCGAGTTGCTTCGCTGTCGGGGAAACGGCCCACTTGCGCACAACAGCTAAAGAAACCTCATTGCATTCAGTGAACCTGGTTAAGGAAGGTCTCTGAAATGCATTGAGGACCCTCAAATAGGAAAAACTCCGATTCCATTCAAACCTATATATGTAGAGAACTGGATGAGAGTCGAATTCCAAAGAAATTGATGATTGTAGAAATACAAAGAAGGAAGAAAAATGTGAAGACCTTTTTTGAGATACTCTGAATGTAATGACATGTCTGCACAAAATGAATACTGATGAGAAAATGGCCAGGGTTGAACTCTCGTGATATAGAGGGCTGTAGTATTATGGAGTATAGAGAGGCAAAGGAGGGGAGAGGAGACGAGTTTAACAACAAATGCTGTGGAAGTGTCCTCCACACGGGATCATTTTAGGCTTTCCTCAGGAATCAGTTAAGGGTGCGTTGCATAGATGTATTGTGCCAATATTAATTTGAAAACAAATAAATCTAATAAAACAAAATGGATATCTGAGGTCAATTCATATGAATTCCTTAAGGCGTTTACAATTACTGCAATGTCATGGACTAACAATATTAACCCTATTAGAATGAATTTTGGTATCCAAATCAATGCATCATATAGCAAAGGGGGGAGAGATACCAAAGACTAACCGGGCTCTTGAACGAAATTAATGCAAAACAGCTTTCCTAAAGTTCCCTTCTTACATACGCTTTGGAAGATTTTAGCCAAAGTGAGGTGATGCTTGAATTTTTAAGGAGTTTGGGCAGAAGTATAATACTGTACAATAAATGTTTGATTATGAACTTGAATTTCTTTATCTAATTCTTCGGGATCCCTGTTTCTTTGGGTATTTCGCACGTAATTGGCCCCTGAGTGAAAGGGTGGAAACATTAATTAACGGAAACATAAATGATAAAAAAAATCAATCTAGATAAGGAAGTTAAACAGAAAACCTTAGACCCACCAAAGAGAAAACAACGGGGCTATCCCATACCCTATTCTCTGCCACTCGATGCTTTCAACATGAAGTTTCAAACAAAATTATGGCTTGATCAAATTGCAGTTATGTGAAACAAGCCTTCATCTCTGGTACACGGACTGTATCTCTGGTCTCTCCAAAGCGAGGTAACACAATCCCTGACACAGAAATGAAATATTTCTTTATAATTTATCTGTACACAAATATCAGAGCAGTTGACACCGGACATGGATGGAAAATTACAAGATTTATCGTAATCCAGCTGCAGCAGGTTGTTCCTGTTGCGTGCAATAAACATGTTTGTGTTTGTCAAAATTGTTTTTACGAGATATAATTAAAAAAAGTGAAAGGATATGCACCTTAGAACTTGAAATGTCTTAACTAAGATTTACTATCACATATTTGAAGAATATCAAAACGGAAGCGTCGACAGGTTATTGTAGAGTAAAGTTATTCTGTGTAGGCGTGACATCCAAGCCTGTAATGATAACTACCAAAATTAATTTCAAAGCTAAACTTAATACTTATAGTTGATGGAAAGAAAATTATAAAATACCCACTGTTACTGAATCTAACTTATAAATTTAACATAGAATGAGTGGCATATAGAAAATTAACTTGAAATGATACCTGAAGGAAAGTGTTAGGAACATCCAAAATAATTACCTATTTGTACGTGAAGTCCAGAGCGATATACAAAACTATCACTGAACCATGGACGCCAGTGCACATGTATATACATGAAAATCCAACGCTTAACAAACAAGGGCGCTGTTGAAATCAATCATTATTAAAAAACAAACAGAATAAAACAGTCCTTATTATAAAACCCATCGGCACGTTAGAAGTGCATAGCATAACAGGAACAGACGCTAAAAACTTAACTATAAAAGCAATGTTGATTAATATTTTCAAGGGATTTTTCACTTGCAAACAGAGCAATCGCTTAATTAAAACTGTGGTCCTTCAGAAGAACTCTTTTTTTCTCTCTCTCTAAAAAAATGGAACACAGCCAAAAGCATTAAACTGCGAAAAGATTCAAGAGGTTCTTGGTTGCACAATATGCAAATTGCAGAGGCAGGGAAGCACGCACCCGCTCGAACTTATGTTCTTCGTAGGCTCACAACTATCATGCGCTCTCTCTCTCTCTCTCTCTCTCTCTCTCTCTCTCTCTCTCTCTTCCATTTTTACCAGACCAGGAGGATTCTTCGATACAACAAAGACAAGGCCATGAACAACTAGTCGAGTAAATAGCGCGTATGCACAAATCACTATTCTTGATCTATTTCTGCTTCTTTTGACGAATGTTTTCTTGAGAGAGAGAGAGAGAGAGAGAGAGAGAGAGAGAGAGAGAGAGAGAGAGAGAGAGAGAGAGAGAGATTACAGACCTATTATACCATGGAGAAAATGAACAATGAAATTTTAATATTTCATACGTCCTACCATTTAAAAAAATAAGAATGAGAGATCGCGAAGCAAAGAAAACAGGAGAGTCTTCACTCAATGTCATGAATGACGGCGCAGTTAGCGAGAGAAAAGGGGCGTAACACTCATTCATGAAAAATGGATTTTCATTCCAGGGCGGGGCCCACCTGTAATCCACTCGCATGATGGACGGTATGAAAAGTGGCAACGAAGATGGATTACGCGCGTGATTTTAGTACGAGATTCATTTTTTTTATATGATTCGTGACTAACGTTTTGAAATAACATAGTTTGAAAAATAAAAAAAAATTTCTTGAAAACGAAATGGATATTAAACAAAAAAAACTTTATTGGTGGGTTTTGGATGAGGTATTGGTTGTTTAGCAAGGTCATGTGGTGTCATGAAGTACAGTACTACTCTAATAAAGAATAACAATTACAAGTAAGAAGATATTTCATATACTGTGTATATATATATATATATATATATATATATATATATATATATATATATATATATATATATATATATATATACATACACACACACACACACACACACACACATACATATATATATATATATATATATATATATATATATATATATATATATATATATATATATATATATATATGCTAGAAGTATCACTTCTTCTGCAGTCCTCTATGCTAACTTTTAGAAAAACACACAGAGAGACAGGGATGCTCTCTGCTAATGAAAACTTGACAATTAAATTCGCCAGGGTCAGTACTTTCAGTCGCTAAGCCTCTTCAAAGAGCTTGCCTTAATCTGTTTTAAGACTTTACTGGCCGAAAGACTCCTCTCCCCAGACAGAATCCTTCCATCTTGGGCGCCCACGTGAATGGCCTGCAGCAGGAATTAACAGGAATCGCCGTCGACAGACAGGACACGTGAATTGCCCAGGGTGGTGAACACCAGCAGTAAACCGAGGTCATATAAGGACGACCTGGGATTAACAACAGCAGAAGCATACAGACCAATGACCCAGTGACAGGCCACTGTGTGCTACCGCGTCACAGATCAACCGCTCTTCTCTTTTGCGTGACCGATCACCCGCCATCCAAGTGCTACCTTAAAGTGCCACGTGTAGAAGTCCCCACTCGTCTGAGAGCCCATTTATTCTGCAACCAAGGAGCTGCACTCAAGGAAATATGGTACTGTGTGGTGAAGAGTACTTAGCCATTTATCTTATAATCTTATCTTATTTCGTTTCCTTTTCCCCTTGCATTATGCTTAGACCCTGAACATTGTCGGAAACCATTTATCAGTGTTAAAGAATAATTTAAATGAACATAACTTAACTTAGCTCCTTAAGCCCTCAGCATCCCCTTTGTAAAGATTAGACTGTGTTTTGCCTCAACAGGTGATCGTGTTCCTTTCTCCATACATTGCAGAAAGGGTGTGTGAACCATGGTAGAGCCATCTGTATCCACTGTACCCTTACATCCATCAATCAAGTTATTCCTGAGGGTTAATTCATCATATTTTATTCCATACTGAGTGGCACTCTTAATCTTGTCCTTTGTGTAATTTCACTTGAAAGTGCCAAGAGCCCAGTGTGTACGGCTCTTTGTAACTGACTCTTCTGATTAATGTAAATACATTTAATTAATTTAGACCTGGAATGTCTCTCCTGAGTCCTTTCAGTACTTCAAATATAATTCTCCTGGCATTCAAACTTCCCCAAACGTGTTGGTTCCCAGTTAGAAGTGTCATCTCCAAAGGTAAGAACTTTGTAAAGCAGTCAACAACACTCATAGCAATATATATAATGTATATATATATAAAGAACAACAATTGCAAGAAGGGTATATATATATATATATATATATATATATATATATATATATATATATATATATATATATCCACCGTCCCGTGGGGTCAACCAGCGACGGACGAGGAATCCTTTTTTCTTTTATATATATATATATACATATACATATACATACATATATATATATATATATATATATATATATATATATATATATATATATAAAAAGAACAATTGCAGAAGAAGGTATATATATATATATATATATATATATATATATATATATATATATATATATATATATATATATATATGTATATACATATATATATCTTCTTGCAATTGTTCCTTTTGTATATATATATATATATATATATATATATATATATATATATATATATATATATATATATATATATATATATTATACACATATATATGTATATATTATACACACACACACACACACACACACACATATATATATATATATATATATATATATATATATATATATATATATATATATATATATATATATATATATATATATATATATATATATATATAGAGAGAGAGAGATAGAGAGAGAGAGAGAGAGAGAGAGAGAGAGAGAGAGAGAGAGAGAGAATTTGGTAACTGACATTTAATAGGAGAACTAAGCTTCAGCCCTCATGCAGGGTTGAACTCTTGTCTTCCGAGTTGCAAGCTAGACATGCAGCTTTACCAGCCCCATAAGTAGAAAAAAGTTTTTCCTCTGTTAGGAAGCGAGTGCCATTTATATACCTATCTTCTGGGATTATGATGTCATATACTGTACTGTATATCGACAGAGAATTAAACTGATACAGAAACAGAAAGATAGAGAGACTCAAGAATTTACAGTAACCTCTTTAAAACTACAGAAAACATATTTTGTCAAAGCATGCTTTTAATTATTCCTCTATTTTTTATTCCTTTACGTAAAGGGAACCAAGGTTAAGGGAAATCAATCTATTTCAAATGACATTTGTTTAAACATTTTCTGTTTTGCACGAAAGAATATGTGTAATTAAAAGAAGAAACATCAATGGCGCCATCAGTGCCACTCATAATAGCGGGGCAAAAGAGAGAGTGGGAGAGAGACAGTCTGTATTAACCCAGAAAATGAAATGAAATTCAGTTTTGCTGGAAATCCCCACGCAAAGCACTCCATACCGTGAAGCAGCACTCTCAAAGGTAATTTCCACTCGGGCATCATTATTCAAATAGCGTTTTGCCATCAGGTATCAAGCATTTTACAATGTTTCACTAAATGGAAGAGTGAGCATTAGTGCAACATGTGGTCACAACATCCATCTTTTTTCATGAATTCACCAGTGCAAAACTCCAATAACAGACTTTAAAACTTCTAAATCTAGCATGCCAAATGGCATTCTGTTATTCAGCCAAATACTGCCTAAAGTAAGTAGTTTTTACGAGGATTTTATGACAAGCCAAAATTCACGAACTCGAAGGTAATCGCACCTTCTTTTAAGAACCAAAGATTTTATTTATTATAAAACATGCAATTTTTGTATAAATTTTATGTGCAGTTAACTGTAGTGTAATTACAATGAATAAGTAACCACAGATTGAATGTAAACGAAAACAAAATTATCCCTTCCATTAATAAAGAATTCAGTTAAAAAAATATCTTGCTAATAAATATCAGTCTCTTAATTTAATTTGTAAAGAAGGATTCACCTCTTTTATTTCATCCTCATTTAAGTACGAAAACAGCAATTACTTTCTCGAAGATAATTTTTAGCTATGGACGGTTGAAACATATAATGTCCTTTTAAATATTAGCTAAAACCACTAACCAAATTAGCATCAGAAAAGTCACGAAACCCCTATCTCAATCGCAATACAAATTTATATCACCGACACATTTGCAAATAAACAGCAAACTCTTTGTTTCCATTCCTAATAAAATTGCAAAAGTATTTTATGCTAAAACATACTCGCACCAGCTACTTTCATTTTCCGGCAAAGATGTCAAAAACGAAAAAGAAGTCTCAATTTCGTTGCAGGCTAGTCAGTCGGCTAATTTCATCAGCAATTTCCATTACTAATAATCTGAGGATGTGTGAACTATGAAGAGAGCTTTGGAAAAAAGTGGTGAGCAGAAAAATGTGGTAAAACTCGGATGAAAGCCATAAACCCTCACACAATATCTTAGCATGAAAGGTTGTGGTTTATCAGGAATCGACTTCACTGGAAGGCTTCAGTCACTTGACGGATCGGAGGGTAGGTTGATTAACTTCATTTAGTACTTGGATGTCGCTACATAAATTTTTCCTTAAACGACATAGAGTTAACCCAGCCACTGTGGCTGAACAATGCACAATATGTGAACAAAGGCTATACAGTTATATACAGTATATATATATATATATATATATATATATATATATATATATATATATATATATATATATATATATATATATATATATATATACACACACACACACATGCGCAACAACAGGTATATATAAGTTAACTCATCTTCCCCCAAGTCTTAGTGCAAATACTGTGCTGCTGAGCCACAGCACCTGTGTTAGCTCTTTGCCGTATAAGAAAAAATCTATGTAGAGACATCAAAATACAAAAGAAATAGTATGCATGTGTGTAAGTATGTACATACATAGTGTATATATATATATGTGTGTGTGTGTGTCTATATATACATATATCCAGAGGAAGACGGACAAAAACCACCCATCACTAGGCTGTCTATTTTATTTTACAGCCAACGTTTCGTAATTATCTACAGAATTACATCTTCAAGGCTGTGCATAAGAAAAGGAAAAAAATATAAGTACAGTCTTAGAATACATTTAAAATATTACAGTAAGAATGAAATAATTAAAAATAAAAACACAACCAACCTAGAGTTGAGACAGTAAGGAACTAAATGGAAAGAAACCACCACAGTAAGGAGTTAAGCTAAATACAATTGACCAGCGGATGTATGAGTATTTAAGGATGGTACAAGTAGTTTTATAAATAACGACTCTAAGATTGTTAAATCTTGAGAGTTGGCAGTATGACCGATGACACTAAAATCTTTGTTCTCAATGTAGGTTTTACATTGTTTTGAATGGTTCCTGATATTGGCGTGCTCTGGGTTCGAGATTCTGCTACCTGTGCGGAAACTAACTCCCCGATGTGAATCAATACGCATCTTAAGAAGCCTACTGGTGGATCCCACGTAAATCCCTGAAATACATTTTGGGCAAGTATATTTACAGATGACACCAGAGGACTCGGATCTAATTTTGATAGCATCTGTTATTTTAATTTCAAGATTAATTCCATTTTTGCCCTACTTAATAAAATCAGGAACCATTCAAAACAATGTAAAACCTACATTGAGAACAAAGATTTTAGCGTCATCGGTCATACTGCCAACCCTCAAGACTTAACAATCTTAGAGTCGTTATTTATAAAACAACTCGTACGATCATTAAATACTCATACATCCGCTGGTCAATTGTATTTAGCTTAACTCCTTACTGTGGTGGCTTCTTTCCATTTAGTTCCTTACTGTTTCACCTCTAGGTTGGTTGTGTTTTTATTCTTATTTATTTCATTTTTACTGTAACATTTTAAGTGTATTCTAAGACTGTACTTATAATTGTTTTTATGTTTTTATCTTTTCTTGTGCACAGCCCTGAAGATGTAATTCAGTACAAAATTACGAAACGTTGGTTTTAAAATAAATAAGACAGCCTAGTGATGTGTGGTTTTCGTCCGTCTTCCTCTGGATATGCTTCCTGGAGTATTTCCCTGGTTCCCTGTGTCGCTATATATATATATATATATATATATATATATATATATATATATATATATATATATATATATATATATATATATATATATATATATATATATATATATATATATATATATATATATATATATATATATATATCATACAGGTACATATAAAATACATCGTAGGGCTAGTAACCTCGTCCTAAAAAGATCACCGAGATCCATAAGGTTGATATCTTATGGAGGCTCAACCCAAGCCGCCATTTAAGAGAGAGCGCCCCCCTTTAGAAGAGAGGGGCAACACTCCTCAAAAGTGAAACAGAATTTTTATATATATATTTATATATATATATATATATATATATATATATATATATAATATGTGTGTGTGTGTGTGTCTGTGTATGTATGTATATTGAGATAATAAATCAACATATATTATAATAAAGCCAGTTGAATGAAATTTCATTCATCCAAAATAATGTTCATAAAACATCTTTCTTATAACAGCATAATGGTGCTGATATAATATAATACGTTCTCTTTTCCTAATATATATATATATATATATATACATATATATATATATATATATATATATATATATATATATATATATATATATATATATATATATATATAGCCTATATATTCATATATATATATATATATACATATATACACACACACATATATATATACATATATATATATATATATATATATATATATATATATATATATATATATATATATATATATATATATATATATATATATATATATAAATAACGTTGACTGTGGATCAGAAATCTGAAAAGAGATTCATTTTGACGATACCTTTTTGTGGAGTTTATATTACAACATCTCTTATTTTAGTGTGCTAATTTTTAGTGCTGCATATCACAAGTTGATCTAAGCTATTCCATAATATACGATTCAATACAGATACATCTGAGTATGACCTTGTCTTTCATGAATTTTAGGAAATTGGACGAGAAAAAATTGGCTACAGGTGAACAAAGGTTAGTTTAAAAAAAGATTTAACGATGGAAAATTCTTTTCATTAGAGACTACTAAGGCAATATTGAAGAATATGAAAAAATGATGAACGATTCAGCACGGAGCATTTTTCTTCATTACCACTTTCTAATTATCGAAGTTAACCAACAAAATTTTCTGACTACGGTGAAGTAACAAAACGAAGTATAAACCGCAAATCAATAAAGAAAATGTGGAAAATGACGAATAGCTGGTTGCTTCGAGCCATTGAGATCACATCGTCCCTTTAAGAGTGAATTTCGAGCTGCCAAACACACAATATTAGTTCCCTGAAAATAATTGCCTATATTCGTGAATAGCTCATAAAATTTTATGTTTCCACGTTCAGCCACGAAAAAATCTATATGACTTTACTCACTCAGATTTCATTGCGTTTTTACACGCAAAAATGGGGGATGACGGAAGAGAGGTGAAAACAGATATTTTTTAAAACTTGGGGTTTACCTTATATTTTTTAATGGAAATCCTATCTTTTGGCCTCTATCTCTTTTTAATATTATCCTTCAGTTATTCATACTGTCTACCTGTCTCAGCTGACAGGACACTCCTATTTTCCTTACAGGATCAGTAAACGGATTAAACTTAACAGGAGAGAGAGAGAGAGAGAGAGAGAGAGAGAGAGAGAGAGAGAGAGAGAGAGAGAGAGAGAGAGAGAGAGAGAGAGCCTAAAGGGGTGGAGATGTAGGCATTGATCTTAAACAGTTCCTCCTTTTTTTTCAGCCTACCAGATAAGAAAAAATAAGAAACTCAAACTCTTTTCGCATCTTTCCTCGATTCTGCATTGATTCTACGTAATTTGATATCAGCTCATTTATTATTCTTTGTCTATCAGCTAAATTAATGACCCATTCTACCCAGTACCTAGCTAGAACGATTGCTTACACGTTTTTTGATAGTTAATCGAGTTACCCAGGTAATTTTGTAAACTCTTCTGCGGAGCTCTTCGATGGTTACGTTGCAGTTCATATGACTGTACAAAATATATTCATCATAAAAAAACTGATTAATTAATTCTAGGATGATTGTACGGAAATCATTTTAAATATAACTCTATCCGAAAAAGTCATTTATAACAACAGGTTAAGAGTACCACTGATCAACTAGAAAAAAAATGGCCATTAAGTAAGTATGTCTTTATATGTGAGCAACATTTTTCGTTAAAATCACTATATGTATTCAACACGTTACATGATTATTTAAAATTTTCTTTATAACCATCGCTTTTACCTCTTCCAGTCTTGAATCTTTTTCTATTAAAGAAACACTCATATTTTGCTGATGCGCTGACTTTTTGCTTACCTCAACAGGTTAGTTTAACCAACAAACATAAACATACTTCCTTTGTTGCATTAACCCTTTCATTCCTTTTGTCTCTTCCCCTCTCCTTTAATCTGAATTGCCTTTCCCTGGTCAACTAGCATCTCATTAATATATTCTTTCCAGAGAGAGAGAGAGAGAGAGAGAGAGAGAGAGAGAGAGAGAGAGAGAGACTCTCTCCCACCCAAGCCATCTTCTGTAACTCATTAAAATCGTAGTGAATTCATTATAGTTTATATCCGGTATGTACACATTTCTGCCTGAACATCGAGAGTGAAAGAAACACTGTGATATGTATACGGTAAATCCTCTTCCTCTGTAATTAGTCTCTAGAGAAAAGAAAGTCTTCTCTCATTACCACACTCCTCTTGCCCTTCACGCTCTCAACACAAGATAGCTCTACTATAATATCCCCGAGATGAGAAGCACTTCTTGGCTTAAAGAGAGATATCACCGAGGATGATTCTTGGTCATTCTTATACAATAAGAAGACAATGACATTCGAGCGAGGGGTCGATGAATGGAAAGAACTTCTTTCTTTCCGGGATGTCAAATGGATGGTATTCGCTGCAATTAATTTACACCAAAAGCAATTATGTACGTACTTCAATGAAAAACATGTTCGCATATTTATAAGCAATGATACTGCTTAATTGGATTTGAATTCACAACTGATGATCATCACATTGTGAGAAAATTTCACGATGCAATGATATTTCAATTTACCGAAATTAACTTTTATTTTCGATATGTGAGATCCAAGTCAGTAATATTGGTTATTACCCTAAATTTCATTATGAAATATCTAGCTCAAAAAAAAAAGCAGTGAAAAACTCATATGCGAATTATTCACTTCAAACATCAGATGTGGTTTCCACATAACATAGGCTAGGCAAATCCTTTTTGTTACTAAATCGTTGTTTATAAACACAAAATGAGATCAGTTGTTTACAAAGCAAAAGATAAATTATTAAAACAAGAAGACAAGCTACGAATATTCAAAACAAAAATCTTCATACCAGAACTTTTCTATCCAGTGGCTATTCTTCCTCTGAATGTCAGCGTCGGATGAAGACGGAGTGACAGATAAGTAATGATAATTTATTAAAGAATTCGGCCCCCGGAGTAGAGGTTACCTTAGTGGTCCCGAAAACTTTTACTTTTCTCTTTTCTTATTTTCATTCTTCATGTTTGGGAGATTTCTTTGGGAATAACATGAAATGTAATGTTCGCACCAGATGGTTCTTACCATTTAAAAGGGGTCCATAAATTTTCCCCATTAATATTCAGGTTGTTAAAATTAATGAAAACGCAAGATAATTCACGGTATTTTCTAGCTCATATGTTTACACATATTTTTTTATATGGGATAATTATGCTGGTACATGAAAATCTTTGGACACTTAAAAAACTAACAAATGCACGAAGAAACAAAATTCAAGTCTATTTTAGAAATACAAACATATTACTCTAAACAAATGACTACTCTTAGTAACATTTCCCACAAGGCAAACGATAATGCTATGTTATAACGAAAAAGAGCACTTCGCATTGATTATATGAAGAGTAGTTTAAATTAAGGACGTTACGTTTCCAATTGTGTAAAATTTATATATATATATATATATATATATATATATATATATATATATATATATGTATATATATATATATATATATATATATATATATATATATATATATATATATATATATATATATATATATATATTTAGAGAGAGAGAGAGAGAGAGAGAGAGAGAGAGAGAGAGAGAGAGAGAGAGAGAGAGAGAGAATTTCCTGTTAAAAACTTTGTTCGCCAGAGACGGCGGAAAATTGAAAGGAAATTATATTGTAATAAATAGTTTATCACTAAGATCTACTGCCGCTATAAAAAATTATGGTAAAGCAGAGTGAAAAAGATTCCGTTCCAGCACTTGTTGATAATCTAGCCCGCACTCTCTCCATCTTCCTCTCCTGCTTCTACCAAAAACTGACAAATATGGCCATTTTCACCAATCTATCGCCCCCCCATTCTCTCTACTAGACCAAATAACCTGAAAACATTTCTACATTTCTCAACTTTCCAACGCTTCTAACTTAACATACATTATACAAACTCTTCATTTCAACAGCTTTTACTTCTTCCTCCTTCATTTGTATGTATCATCTATGCTTCAGACCCACAGAGGGAACATGTCTCGGCAGTTACCATGTATATATCATTGGCACTCTTCTCTTTGTGGAAATCTGAAAGAGGACTATCAGATATATGTTTTTAAGTTTCACTGAGAGGCATATTTCCACATGATCCATTCCATCATAATGTGAAGGTTCTCGTTGTGCTTTGAAACACTGCCCCGGAAGGTCTGTGCATGCTGGACGTACCTTGGTTTTCCAGTAGTCAAAATGAGAGGTCTCATTGCTGAGATGCACCGAGCTCAACAAGAGTACGTTTTCTTATAATAAATTTAATTACACTGTTAATATCCCGTAACGCTGAAGAAAAAGTAGGAATAAGCTAATGAATAAAAAATTACTTACATAAACACAGATAGAAAAAACTAATCAGTTACTTAAACAATAAAACACAATCCGAAATATTTCAAGAACGGCTGGCATGCATGAAGGGTCGAATATTGAAAAAGAAAAGAAACAAGTAAAAAATGCGCCGAAGTTTCTTCGGCGCAATCGAGCTTTTATGTACATCGTACAACCAAGGCCACCGAAAATAGATCTATCTTTCGGTGGTCTCGGTATAATGCTGTATGAGCCGCGGTCCATGAAACTTTAACCACGGGCCGGTAGTGGCCTGTCCTATATCGTTGCCAGACGCACGATTATGGTTAACTGTAACCTTATATAAAATAAAAACTCCTGAGGCTAGAGGGCTGCAATTTGGTATGTTTCATGACTGGAGGGTGGATGATCAACATACCAATTTGCAGCCCTCTAGCCTCAGAAGTTTTTAAGATCAGAGGGCGGAAGGACAAACAAAGCCGGCACAACAGTTTTCGTTTACAGAAAACTAAAGCCTCCTCACAACATGTTTATTCACGTTGTTCCTCTTCTCAGAGTAGATATGAGATTAAGGATGAGGTTTTGTATAATCATTCCACCTAGAATCATACAATGAAAGGGAAGGAAGTTAAGAATAAAGGTCAGCAGTATTTGCTGTGAGATTAACGTGCGTAAGAGACAAAAGGGGCAAATGAATGGAAGAATTACCAAGATGTGTTAAACAGGGAGGATTACAATGTACGTCAATTTACGAAAAGCCGTGGTAATTAGAAAAAACTGGGTTTTTACGAGTATATAATCATGAACATGGTTGAATATTTCAAGTTAAGAATAGTATTACCTATATAATTTTACTTAATAAAACAGTGTTTATCTAATCACTGCTACGGATAAATGTTTCTTTTAATGCATCTACGATGTTACTTTAAATAAACAGAGATCGTTTGGTTAAGAAAAACCCTTTCACACATTTTTTCTCATACACTGAAACTGCAAATCAAATTTGGCGCCTAAAACATTGGATTCAAGAATTCAGATAAGTTATAAATCTGTTAATTCACTGACTGTATAACTCTATTGTTACAATGACCCAATAACTCAATCATTGTTTTTGGATTATACTCATATGAAAACAAAAGCTTTAAACATTAATCACGTCTCAGCTACAAATAACACAAATTTTATTATAAGTATGAATGTTTAATATACTAGACGCACCTTCAACAAGATTAAATAGCCTTACTTTTCCTTTCTTTCCGTAACGAACTCTAAAGAGTTCATGTCAATCCCTCGAAAGTGATGTCTGGTTTTGTAAATGAGGTATTCTTGTAATTCACAAGAAGATGCTCTACCATCTTAGGAATGAGGTGGGAAAGGCTGAACGATAATAATAATGAGCAATGCCTCTGAAGTGATTGGCTCTATCAAGTGTGTGTGTGTGTGTATGTGTGTGTGTGTGAGTGTGTGTATGTGTGCAAAGACAAAATCCACGAAGGAAAGAGAAATAATGTAGTGCTGCAAGGCCTGTCGACTTCTCGTCCTTAACTTAGCAGACGGCTAAGTAAAGGACAAGAAGTCGAAAGGCCTTGCAGTACTCCATTGTTTCTCTTTCCTTCGTGGATTTTGTCTTTATTTATATATTCACCACGTTCCATATTTTCGTGATTCAGTTATGCATACACACACACATTATATATATATATATATATATATATATATATATATATATATATATATATATATATATATATTATATATATATATATATATATATATATATATATATATATATACATATATATATACACATATATATATATATATATATATATATATATATATATATATATATATATATATATATATATATATATATATATATATACCTATGTATATACACATGTTTGTGTGTGTCTGTGTATTTCATGTATAATTTATATACGTGCAGATATATAAGATAAGTTCAAATGTTTACAAATAAATATTCCAGTATTAGGGTCAATAAGTAGGATTCCCTTCTCCTCCAGAACCAAGATATTATAACTGAGAAAAGTAGGATAATTTTGCATATTAATCACTGGGCTATATTGTCAGTACATGAACTGACCAGCCAGCTTGTGTTACCAGTATCACCTGAATCTCGCGGTCTGAGACACCACTTCTCTATCTGCATGCAAGTATCAAAAGTGAATCGAATCTTGACAATAAATCAATACATTCTGGGCATACTGTGCGTGGTTTACCTTAACTCAGGTGACCCCTTGGAACAGCCAGGCACTCAACATGATTCCTAGCCATGCTGTTCCTAACAACAACCAGCCACTAATGGACTAATAACAGTCAGTACTTAGCTTTAGCTTGCTTTCACTTGATAGCTCTTGATTGTCCTCTAAATTGGTAGACAAAGGCGTGGTGCTCACACTAAATCACTGGCGATAAAAAGAACTAAATACAGCCATGCCTACCAATACATATACAGCCACTATTCTAAATAATGTGCTCAAGACCTGGCTAACTCCCACTCAAGAAATAATTCTAAAGCTAAAGCATAAACAAGATGTTGTCTGACAAAAGGACAAAAACACATGTCAAATTTCTGTTTGCCCCCTTTCTTGATGACTGAACCAACAATCTGGTTCCAGAGAGCATTGATACAGGTGAATTGCATCATTGAGGTGATCCCAGACACTCTTTTCCCTCACATAGTGCACTGGTTGGATCCATAAAGGCAAAAGACATGACAAAGAACTCCACCAATTGTTAATCACAGAGCTCTTCCAAAACCTTGCCTTTCGAGCTTCAATTACCAGAAATTTGGCCTCTGAAATTCAAGGGCCACATTCCAAGAGGCTGATGGATCACATCCTCGATGACCTCCTCTTCTGTGCCTGTTTATGAATGAAATGCTAAAGTGCTCCAGAACATAAAAGGAACACCAATAACATGTCAGGGCCATACTATCTCTCCTACAAGATAATGGCCTAATCATCAATCCTGACAAATGTGCCATTGGGGCCCCATCTGTCTAGCTCCTGGGTCATCCTATATCCGAGCTGTGTTTAATCTCTACCCTCCATGGTGATACTAATCAGGAAATGCCTAATCCCAAAAACCATAAAAGAACTACAAGAATGCACAAGAATGGTATATTACTACCACAGATTCCCTTGCAACATCACCAAAACCATGGTCCCACCCTACAATGATCCCATTGGAAATATCAAGACATTCCTGTTGGGCCTAGCCCAACAAGAATTCCTCCTAGCAACCAAGAGAGTACTTGCTGATGCTACCATGCTGGTAGTTCCCAACTACCAACCAACTCATACCCTCACTACCGACATAAGCAATGTAGCAGCAGGTACTGTCATAAAACAAAACTGCGCCACCAAACCCCTCAGGTTCTTCAGACATAAACTACAAGACAGCAGTAGGGAAAAATAGAGTACATTCAGTAGAGAACTCCTTCTTGTACATCTAGCAACTTTTCACCGTTCTGACATATTCCTAACCTCTTGTACAATCACTAACCAAAAAAACAGAACTGTCTGCCATCACTGAATTCGGATGCCCAGTAGAACACGTTCTCTGCAGAAAACAAGTAGCAGACACATTTTCAAGAAAAGAAATTAACTGGGTTCAACTAGGAATAAGCTACAAAGAACCAGATGACACCCAAAAAAGATCCTGAAACACATAGCCACTGAACAGCCATAATGTACCTGAAATGGGGAGACACTGTCTCTGGTTTCATGGGTAAAACAATCCCCTGTGACACTGGTACCGGCCATCCACACCCACTAGTGCCAAGAATGCTGCAAAAGAAGCATGAGAGGCAAAACAATGCATCAAGTGACAAAGTGGTCAGGTAACCCATGAAACAGAGTCTGGTATCAGGAAATTCCCTCCCTCAGACAACGATTGGCCATCTCCATGTGGATATAGTGGGACCCTGACCCTCATCCAATTGGTTCAGATACATCTGCAAAGCTACAGGATGAACCACCAATGGTTGACAACAATCTTAATAAAAGAGGCAATGGAAAATGCCTGCACAGCAGCATTGCTTAATGGCTGGGGCAGCTGTTTCAGCCCACCCAATGATATCATCTCAGACAGAGGGTCAGCTTTCATTTCTGAAATATGGACTGCCTTAGCCAATTTACTGAGATACAATGTATCACTGCACCACAGCATACAGACCCTGCTGCCCAATAACATATTTGAAAGAGCTCATTAATCCCTCAAAGTAGCACTCATTGCTAGATGAAATGGACTTAACTGGGAGGCACAGCTACCCTGGGTACTCCAAGGTTCTACGTTCAGCCCCTAAACAATGCTTTCCCTGCTGAAGTGGCTAATTATTCCATATGATGATGCCAGTTTGCATAGACAAAGAACTGGAGAAGATCCAGAAAGTTATTAGAAGATTCTGTCAGTATGTTCAGACATACAACGTCTCCAAAAAGCCATTCATTCTGGATCAGTTGAGCACCTGCAATTGTATTTGTCAGAAACTATGCCCACAAGCCTCTCCTAACACTGCCATACCCATCATTGAAAGCAAAAACAAAGCTTTCTGAATTCTTGTGCATGGAAACAAAAACCATCCTACCTGGGAGATGAGACCCACCATTCTGATCACCCTCTCCAGCTTTGGGCAACATGTCTGACCGCTGACAACAAACTACAATGTACAGTGAACAGTGTGAGTAGCAACCATGCAGTGAAAACCATACAAGTATCTAATTAACTCATTTAGTGACAAATATATATGTTACAGGCAGATAGCGAAACCAGGCATTTCATGAACTGCCTGAAATTTCAAGCAGATAGCGAAATGCACTTACGGACATTTGATCCCCCAGGGGCTAGTACTAAACACAGCGAAATACATTTGACCCCCAGGGGCTAGTACTAAACACAGTGAAAGCGCAGGTGAGCCACTGTTTCACCGTGTTTAGTACTAGCCCTTGGGGAGGATCAAATATCCCTAAGTGCATTTCGCTATCTGCCTGAAATTTCAGGCAGTTCGAGAAATGCTTGGTTTCGCTATCTGCCTGAAACATATACAAAACTATTCAGTGGTAATTTTATTTTCAACAATATAATTGCACACCGCAAAGTGATTAGTTTGGAACCCCCCAAAAAGTAAAAGTGCATTTTTATCTAAACATTTACTTATGAGAGGACAGTCAGTGATAAGAATATACATTAACACTTCTGTTTATAAGAAATAAATTTCTACTTAAACTAATGTATTTACCTTTAGTTACCTCCGCTCTGTGTTACTGTACATGCCAGTGTTAGTTCAAAATCATCTGTTTCAAGTCACTAATTTCATAAAATTTCTTTTTTACTCATTACCATCTTCTGAAGTATTTTCATATGTAAACATTATTTTTTTTACTAGTTATGCAATTCGTGTATTTTTTTCTCTGTTTTCAGTGCATATATACATAGTTTTTGCCACCATCTCTCACAACCTAATTCTATATCAATACTGAGAAAACACGACTTAATAACAATGAGAGACCTCTCGACCGCATGCTTGTGAGTTACCAGCGTCACCTGAACCACAGTCTTATACACCACTTTTTCTGTACGTGCTCTATGAAAATCGGATCAAATCTCGCCAATAAATCAGTGTACTCTGGGCATCTCGAGTATGACTTTCCTTCATAATACCAGTGTAAACATTACCCAAACAACTATAAACATGTGTACTTTGTAGTCTAACGCCATTCAGCATGGTACTAAATGCTCACTCATTACTCAACATTAATTACAAGCTTCCAATATCTGACTTTACAAGCACATTAGATCACATGAACGGTGCAGTAGCATCGTTTCATCAAGCCTCAAGGAAGGCTACACGAAATCATTCATCATGCGCCACATGACATCAATGGTAGCAGACGTCTGAGCCGGTTGTCAATTGCGAGATTTAGACACCGTAACGGCAGTGCCCCATGCCGTTCAGAGTGCTGTCACTGGTAGGAAGGAGCAAAATTATGAGGCAAGAGAAAATGCTTAAAAAACATATTTCTTTTTTTTTCGAATAAGCATCCGTTTGCACCCTCAATTTCGTTTTGAAAATTTAAGGCATATTCACAGACGACATGGAAGTACACAAACAATCTATACACGGATCACATACAGTGAATCTTGCTTGTAGTATGTGTTAAAGTCGAGGGCAAATCTCCTGGTTAAAAATGCGAGAAAACATTTCACTTATTAGATGGTATAGCTTTACAAAGATTTAACGAAAGGCAAAAGAATCCTAACAATATGCTTACTGGATGGAAACGTTTTGACTGAAAAGCAATGAATTTATCATTAGCGACACTGATATATAAGTTAGAATACAAAAGCTTCTAATTTTGGATGATTAAAATGTAAACGGTTCTGGAAACTGGTGTACCAACGCTCATTGGTAGTGATCTGTAATCTTCGAATGACCCTTCTAGCTGTATGTGTAAAGTGAAGTATGAATTACTAAAACGTCTTACCAAACTTTTCCAAGGATCGAGAAGAGTGCCGTTTCTCAAGAAAAAATTCCTGTGAAGTAAATACGTATAAAAGACCTGCCCTCATGGAAGAATGCCTTTATAAAGGTAATCATGTCAATGAGACCTGGTTCAATGGCAAACAAATCTCTTCTCTGAACAGCGTTATTATAGCATTTGTAGGAGAGGTCCTTGT